>NW_026967851.1:0-166841 GCF_028390025.1 Pseudophryne corroboree | reverse complement strand
AATGATGTAGAGACGGAGCAGAGTGTCTGTAACAGTGATGTCACCCCCTAGGGGGTAGACACCTGAGTGGATGTACTGTTGAAAATTACGTGACAGTGTCAGCTCTATATAAAAACAGTGGTTGACATGAGACAGCCGGCTACTCAGCTTGTGCCTGTCCAGACGTCTCATAGGCCGTCAGGGGCTCTAAAGCGGCCGTTACCTCAGATGGCAGATACAGACGCCGACACGGATACTGACTCCTGTGTCGACGGTGAAGAGACAACCGTGATTTCCAGTAGGGCCACACGTTACATGATTGATACAATGGAAAATGTTTTTATACATTTCTGATAATACGAGTACCACCAAAAAGGGGTATTATGTTCGGTGGGTGAAAAACTACCAGTAGTTTTCCTTAATCTGAATAATAAAATGAGGTGTGTGTTGATGCGTCGGTTTCCCCCCGTTAACACTTGATAATTTCTTAAAAAGTATTGGCTGCATACCCTTTCCCGCCAGAGGTTAGGGTGCGTTGGGAAACACCCCCTAAGGGGGATAAGGCGCTCACACGCTTGTAAGAACAAGGGCTCTACCCTCTCATGAGATGGCCGCCCTTAAGGATCCTGCTGATAGAAAGCAGGAGGGTATCCAAAAATGTATTTACACACATACTGGTGTTATACTGCGACCAGCTATCGCCTCAGCCTGGAGGTGCAGTGCTGGGTTGGCATGGTCGGATTCCCTGACTGGAAATATTGATATCCTAGATAAGGATAGTATATTATTGCCTATAGAGCATTTAAAAGATGCATTTCTATATATGCATGATGCACAGCGGAATAATTGCCGACTGGCATCAAGTATAAGTGCGTTGTCCAATTCTACCAGTAAAATGGTCAGGTGATGCGGATTCCAAACGGCATTTGGAAGTATTGCCTTTGAAAGGGGACATTTGGGGTCGGTCCTTTAGACCTGGTTGCCACGGCAACAGCTGGGAAATCCACGTTTGTACCCCAGGTCGCCTCTCAAAATAAGACGCCGTATTATCAGGCGCAGTCCTTTGTTGGCAAGCGGACAAAAGGTTCCTCTTTTCTGCTCGTGACAGACGGAGAGGAAAAAGGCTGCAGAGATCAGCCAGTTCCCAGGAACAGAAACCCTTTCCCGCCTCTGCCAAGCCCTCAGTATGACGCTAGGGCTATACAAGCTCAGGCACGGTGGGGGCCCATTCTCAATGAATTTCAGTGCGCAGTGGGCTCACTCGCAAGTAGACCCCTGGATCCTTCAGGTAATATCTCAGGGGTACATATTGGAATTCGAGACGTCTCCCCCTCGCCGTTTCCAAAAGTTGGCTTTACCGATGTCTCCCTCTGACAGGGAGGCAGTTTTGGAAGCCATTCACAAGCTGTATTCCCAGCAGGTGATAATCAAGGTACCCCTCCTGCAACAGGGAACGGGGTATTATTCCACACTATTGTGGTACCGAAGCCAGACGGCTCGGTGAGACCGATTCTAAATCTAAAATCTAAAATTTTTGAACACTTACATACAGAGGTTCAAATTCAAGATTGAGTCACTCAGAGTAGTGATTGCGAACCTGGAAGAAGGGGACTACATGATGTCTCGGGACATCAAGGATGCTTACCTTCATGTCAAAATTTACCCTTCTCACCAAGGGTACCTCAGGTTATGGTACAGAACTGTCACTATCAGTTCAGATGCTGCCGTAGGGATGGTCCACGGCACCCCGGGTCTTTACCAAGGTAATGGACGAAATGATATCCCTTCGAAGGAAGGGAATTTTAGTTATCCCTTACTTGGACGATTCCCTGATAAGGGTAAGATCCAGGGAACAGTTGGAGGTCGGTGTAGCACTATCTCAGGTAGTGTTGCGGCAGCACGATTGGATTCTCAATATTCCAAAATCGCAGCTGGTTCCGACGACTTGTCTTCTGTTTCCTAGGGATGATCCTGGACACAGTCCAGAAAAAAGGTGTTTCTCCCGGAAGAGAAAGCCAGGGAGTTATCCGAGCTAATCAGGAACCTCCTAAAACCGAACCAAGTCTCAGTGCATCAATGCACAAGGGTTCTGGGAAAAAATGATGGCTTCATACGAAGCAATCCCATTCGTTAGATTCCACGCAAGAACTTTCCAGTGGAACCTACTGGACAAATGGTCCGGGTCGCATTTTCAGATGCATCAGCGGATAACCCTGTCACCAAGGACAAGGGTATCCATCCTGTGGTGGTTGCAGAGTGCTCATCTTCTAGAGGGCCGCAGATTCGGCATTCAGGACTGGGTCCTGGTGACCACGGATGCCAGCCTGCGAGGCTGGGGAGCAGTCACACAGGGAAGGAATATCCAGGGCTTAGGGTCAAGCCGGGATACATCACTTCACATAAATATCCTGAAGCTAAGGGCCATTTACAATGCTCTAAGCTTAGCAAGACCTCTGCTTCAAGGTCAGCCGGTGTTGATCCAGTCGGACAACATCATGGCAGTCACCCACGTAAACAGACAGGGTGGCACAAGAAGCAGGAGGGCAATGGCAGAAGCTGCAAGGATTCTTCGCTGGGCGGAAAATCATGTGATAGCACTGTCAATAGTATTCATTCCGGGAGTGGACAACTGGGAAGCAGACTTCCTCAGCACGACCTCCACCCGGGAGAGTGGGGACTTCACCCAGAAGTCGTCCACATGATTAAAAAACTCGACAGGTATTGCGCCAGGTCAAGAGACCCTCAGGCAATAGTTGTAGACGCTCTGGTAACACCGTGGGTGTACCAGTCAGTATATGTGTTCCCTCCTCTGCCTCTCATACCCAAGGTACTGAGATTGATAAGATGGAGAGGAGAAAGCACTATATTCGTGGCTCCGGATTGGCCAAGAAGGACTTGGTAACCGGAACTTCAAGAGATGCTCACGGAGGATCCGTGGCCTCTACCTCTAAGAAGGGACCTGCTCCAGCAAGGACCCTGTCTGTTCCAAGACTTACAGCGGCTGCGTTTGACGGCATGGCGGTTGAACACCGGATCCTGAAGGAAAAAAGGCATTCCGGATGAAGTCATCCCTATCCTGATCAATAGCCAGGAAGGATGTAACCGCAAAAAACATTATCACCGCAATTGGCGAAAATATGTTGCGTAGTGCGAGGCCAGTAAGGCCCGACGGAGGAAATTCAACTGGGTCGATTCCTACATTTCCTGCATACAGGAGTGTTTATGGGCCTGAAATTGGGGTCCATTAAGGTTCAGATTTCGGCCCTGTCAATTTTCTTCCAAAAAAGAACTAGCTTCAGTCCCTGAAGTTTAGACGTTTGTAAAAGGGGTACTGCATATACAGCCTCCTTTTGTGCCTCCAGTGGCAATTTGGGATCTCAATGTAGTTTGGGTTCCAAAAGTCACATTGGTTTGAACCACTTAAATCTGTGGAGTTAAAATATCTCACATGGAAAGTGGTCATGCTGTTGGCCCTGGCCTCGGCCAGGCGCGTGTCAGAATTGGCGGCTTTATCCTGTGAAAGCCCTTATCTGATTTTCCATTCGGACAGGGCGGAATTGAGGACTCGTCCTCAGTTTCTCCCTAAGGTGGTTCCAGCGTTTTCACCTGAACCAACCTATTGTGGTGCCTGCGGCTACTAGGGACTTGGAGGAATCCAGGTTGCTGGATGTTGTCAGGGCCCTGAAAAAGATGTTTCCAGGATGGCTGGAGTCAGGAAATCTGACTCGCTGTTTATCCTGTATGCACCCAACATGCTGGGTGTTTCTGCTTCTAAGCAGACTATTGCTCGTTGGATTGTAGTGCAATTCAGCTTGCACATTCTGTGGCAGGCCTGCCACAGCTAAAATCTGTAAAAGCCCGTTCCACAAGGAAAGTGGGCTCATCTTGGGCGGCTGCCCGAGGGGTCTCGGCTTTACAACTTTGCCGAGCAGCTACTTGGTCAGGGGCAAACACGTTTGCTAAATTCTACAAATTTGATACCCTGGCTGAGGAGGACCTGGAGTTCTCTCATTCGGTGCTGCAGAGTCATCCGCACTCTCCCGCCCGTTTGGGAGCTTTGGTATAATCCCCATGGTCCTTACGGAGTCCCCAGCATCCACTTAGGACGTTAGAGAAAATAAGAATTTACTTACCGATAATTCTATTTCTCATAGTCCGTAGTGGATGCTGGGCGCCCATCCCAAGTGCGGATTGTCTGCAATACTTGTACATAGTTATTGTTACAAAAATCGGGTTATTATTGTTGGGAGCCATCTTTTCAGAGGCTCCTCTGTTATCATACTGTTAACTGGGTTCAGATCACAAGTTATACGGTGTGATCGGTGTGGCTGGTATGAGTCTTACCCGGGATTCAAAATCCTTCCTTATTGTGTACGCTCGTCCGGGCACAGTATCCTAACTGAGGCTTGGAGGAGGGTCATAGGGGGAGGAGCCAGTGCACACCAGCTAGTCCTAAAGCTTTCTTTAGATGTGCCCAGTCTCCTGCGGAGCCGCTATTCCCCATGGTCCTTACGGAGTCCCCAGCATCCACTACGGACTATGAGAAATAGAATTATCGGTAAGTAAATTCTTATTTTTTCCAGTGTTTCACTATCTCACTGACGTAATGAGGATGTATGGTCTAGAGGGATCAGTAATGCATTGTACTGTATAGAGGCGTCAGGGATGTAGCGTAGGGTATAGAGGCGTCAGGGATGTAGCGTAGGTTATAGAGGCATCAGGAATGTAGCGTAGGGAATAGAGGCATCAGGGATGTAGCGTAGGGTATAGAGGCGTCAGGGATGTAGCATAGGGAATAGAGGCGTCAGGGATGTAGCGTAGGGAATAGAGGCGTCTGGGATTTAGCTTAGGGAATATAGGCATCAGGGATGTACTAGCAGGTATATAGAGGTCAGTGTACTGTATAGAGGGTAGAGATGAGCGGGTTCGGTTCCTCAGAATCCGAACCCGCCCGAACTTCAGGTTTTTTTACACGGGGCCGAGCGACTCGGATCTTCCCGCCTTGCTCGGTTAACCCGAGCGCGCCCGAACGTCATCATTGAGATTGATAGGGAGAGGACGTGGCTGGCGTCCTCTCCGTTTAGACTAGAGTACTAGAGAGAGACACAAATTTTGGGGAGCATATTATTAGGAGGAGTACTACTTGCTGCTGATAGTGTGACCAGTGTACACCAGTTTAATTAATCCGTTCTCTGCCTGAAAAAAACCGATACACAGTGTGACACAGTCACATACCATATCTGTGCTCAGCCCAGTGTGCTGCATTATATGTAATACTGTATATCATTATCTGACTGTGCTGAGTGCTCACTGCTCACACAGCTTAATTGTGGGGGAGACTGGGGAGCAGTTATAGCAGGAGTACATATTTTAAGTACAGTGCACACTTTTGCTGCCAGAGTGCCACTGCCAGTGTGACTGACCAGTGACCACTGACCACCAGTATTGTGATTGTCTGCAGACCACCAGTATATTGTGATTGTCTGCCTGAAAAAGTTAAACACTCGTCGTGTGGTGTTTTTATAAACACATTCTGCAGACAGTGTCCAGCAGGTCCGTCATTACATAATATATACCTGTCCGGCTGCAGTACTAGTGTGATATATACTGTATATATATATATATATATATATATTTTAATTTTATCTCATTATCATCCAGTCTATATTAGCAGCAGACACAGTACGGTAGTCCACGGCTGTAGCTACCTCTGTGTCGGCAGTCGCTCGTCCATCCATAATTGTATACCACCTACCCGTGGTTTTTTTTTTTTCTATCTTCTTGATACTAGTAGCTTACTTTAGGAGTCTGCAGTGCTGAGTCTGACAGACAGTGTCCAGCAGGTCCGTCATTACATAATATATACCTGTCCGGCTGCAGTACTAGTGTGATATATAATATATATATATTTTAATTTTATCTCATTATCATCCAGTCTATATTAGCAGCAGACACAGTACGATAGTCCACGGCTGTAGCTACCTCTGTGTCGGCAGTCGCTCGTCCATCCATAATTGTATACCACCTACCCGTGGTTTTTTTTTTTTCTATCTTCTTGATACTAGTAGCTTACTTTAGGAGTCTGCAGTGCTGACAGACAGTGTCCAGCAGGTCCGTCATTACATAATATATACCTGTCCGGCTGCAGTACTAGTGTGATATATATATATATTTTAATTTTATCTCATTATCATCCAGTCTATATTAGCAGCAGACACAGTACGGTAGTCCACGGCTGTAGCTACCTCTGTGTCGGCAGTCGCTCGTCCATCCATAATTGTATACCACCTACCCGTGGTTTTTTTTTTCCTATCTTCTTGATACTAGTAGCTTACTTTAGGAGTCTGCAGTGCTGACAGACAGTGTCCAGCAGGTCCGTCATTACATAATATATACCTGTCCGGCTGCAGTACTAGTGTGATATATATATATATATTTTAATTTTATCTCATTATCATCCAGTCTATATTAGCAGCAGACACAGTACGGTAGTCCACGGCTGTAGTTACCTCTGTGTCGGCAGTCGCTCGTCCATCCATAATTGTATACCACCTACCCGTGGTTTTTTTTTTCTATCTTCTTGATACTAGTAGCTTACTTTAGGAGTCTGCAGTGCTGACAGACAGTGTCCAGCAGGTCCATCATTACATAATATATACCTGTCCGGCTGCAGTACTAGTGTGATATATATATATATATATATTTTTTAATTTTATCTCATTATCATCCAGTCTATATTAGCAGCAGACACAGTACGGTAGTCCACGGCTGTAGCTACCTCTGTGTCGGCAGTCGCTCGTCATCCATAAGTATACTAGTATCCATCCATCTCCATTGTTTACCTGAGGTGCCTTTTAGTTGTGCCTATTAAAATATGGAGAACAAAAATGTTGAGGTTCCAAAAATAGGGAAAGATCAAGATCGACTTCCACCTCGTGCTGAAGCTGCCGCCACTAGTCATGGCCGAGACGATGAAATGCCAGCAACGTTGTCTGCCAAGGCCGATGCCCAATGTCATAGTACAGAGCATGTAAAATCCAAAACACCAAATATCAGTAAAAAAAGGACTCAAAAATCTAAAATAAAATTGTCGGAGGAGAAGCGTAAACTTGCCAATATGCCATTTACCACACGGAGTGGCAAGGAACGGCTGAGGCCCTGGCCTATGTTCATGGCTAGTGGTTCAGCTTCACATGAGGATGGAAGCACTCAGCCTCTCGCTAGAAAAATGAAAAGACTCAAGCTGGCAAAAGCACAGCAAAGAACTGTGCGTTCTTCGAAATCCCAAATCCACAAGGAGAGTCCAATTGTGTCGGTTGCGATGCCTGACCTTCCCAACACTGGACGTGAAGAGCATGCGCCTTCCACCATTTGCACGCCCCCTGCAAGTGCTGGAAGGAGCACCCGCAGTCCAGTTCCTGATAGTCAGATTGAAGATGTCAGTGTTGAAGTACACCAGGATGAGGAGGATATGGGTGTTGCTGGCGCTGGGGAGGAAATTGACCAGGAGGATTCTGATGGTGAGGTGGTTTGTTTAAGTCAGGCACCCGGGGAGACACCTGTTGTCCGTGGGAGGAATATGGCCATTGACATGCCTGGTGAAAATACCAAAAAAATCAGCTCTTCGGTGTGGAGGTATTTCAACACAAATGCGGACAACAGGTGTCAAGCCGTGTGTTGCCTTTGTCAAGCTGTAATAAGTAGGGGTAAGGACGTTAACCACCTCGGAACATCCTCCCTTATACGTCACCTGCAGCGCATTCATAATAAGTCAGTTACAAGTTCAAAAACTTTGGGTGACAGCGGAAGCAGTCCACTGACCAGTAAATCCCTTCCTCTTGTAACCAAGCTCACGCAAACCACCCCACCAACTCCCTCAGTGTCAATTTCCTCCTTCCCCAGGAATGCCAATAGTCCTGCAGGCCATGTCACTGGCAATTCTGACGAGTCCTCTCCTGCCTGGGATTCCTCCGATGCATCCTTGCGTGTAACGCCTACTGCTGCTGGCGCTGCTGTTGTTGCTGCTGGGAGTCGATGGTCATCCCAGAGGGGAAGTCGTAAGCCCACTTTTACTACTTCCACCAAGCAATTGACTGTCCAACAGTCCTTTGCGAGGAAGATGAAATATCACAGCAGTCATCCTGTTGCAAAGCGGATAACTGAGGCCTTGACAACTATGTTGGTGTTAGACGTGCGTCCGGTATCCGCCGTTAGTTCACAGGGAACTAGACAATTTCTTGAGGTAGTGTGCCCCCGTTACCAAATACCATCTAGGTTCCACTTCTCTAGGCAGGCGATACCGAGAATGTACACGGACGTCAGAAAAAGACTCACCAGTGTCCTAAAAAATGCAGCTGTACCCAATGTCCACTTAACCACGGACATGTGGACAAGTGGAGCAGGGCAGGGTCAGGACTATATGACTGTGACAGCCCACTGGGTAGATGTATGGACTCCCGCCGCAAGAACAGCAGCGGCGGCACCAGTAGCAGCATCTCGCAAACGCCAACTCTTTCCTAGGCAGGCTACGCTTTGTATCACCGGTTTCCAGAATACGCACACAGCTGAAAACCTCTTACGGCAACTGAGGAAGATCATCGCGGAAGGGCTTACCCCAATTGGACTCTCCTGTGGATTTGTGGCATCGGACAACGCCAGCAATATTGTGTGTGCATTAAATATGGGCAAATTCCAGCACGTCCCATGTTTTGCACATACCTTGAATTTGGTGGTGCAGAATTATTTAAAAAACGAGAGGGGCGTGCAAGAGATGCTGTCGGTGGCCAGAAGAATTGCGGGACACTTTCGGCGTACAGGCACCACGTACAGAAGACTGGAGCAACACCAAAAACGCCTGAACCTGCCCTGCCATCATCTGAAGCAAGAAGTGGTAACGAGGTGGAATTCAACCCTATATATGCTTCAGAGGTTGGAGGAGCAGCAAAAGGCCATTCAAGCCTATACAATTGAGCACGATATAGGAGGTGGAATGCACCTGTCTCAAGCGCAGTGGAGAATGATTTCAACGTTGTGCAAGGTTCTGCTGCCCTTTGAACTTGCCACACGTGAAGTCAGTTCAGACACTGCCAGCCTGAGTCAGGTCATTCCCCTCATCAGGCTTTTGCAGAAGAAGCTGGAGACATTGAAGGAGGAGCTAACACAGAGCAATTCCGCTAGGCATGTGGGACTTGTGGATGGAGCCCTTAATTCGCTTAACAAGGATTCACGGGTGGTCAATCCGTTGAAATCAGAGCACTACATTTTGGCCACCATGCTCGATCCTAGATTTAAAACCTACCTTGGATCTCTCTTTCCGGCACACACAAGTCTGCTGGGGTTCAAAGACCTGCTGGTGAGAAAATTGTCAAGTCAAGCGGAACGCGACCTGTCAACATCTCCTCCTTCACATTCTCCCGCAACTGGGGGTGCGAGGAAAAGACTCAGAATTCCGAGCCCATCCACTGGCGGTGATGCAGGGCAGTCTGGAGCGACTGCTGATGCTGACATCTGGTCCGGACTGAAGGACCTGACAACGATTACGGAGTCGGACATGTCGTCTACTGGCACTGCATATGATTCTCTCCCCATTGAAAGAATGGTGGAGGATTATATGAGTGACCGCATCCAAGTAGGCACGTCAGACAGTCCGTACTTATACTGGCAGGAAAAAGAGGCAATTTGGAGGCCCTTGCACAAACTGGCTTTATTCTACCTAAGTTGCCCTCCCACAAGTGTGTACTCCGAAAGAGTGTTTAGTGCCGCCGCTCACCTTGTCAGCAATCGGCGTACGAGGTTACTTCCAGAAAATGTGGAGAAGATGATGTTCATTAAAATGAATTATAATCAATTCCTCCGTGGAGACATTGACCAGCAGCAATTGCCTCCACAAAGTACACAGGGAGCTGAGATGGTGGATTCCAGTGGGGACGAATTGATAATCTGTGAGGAGGGGGATGTACACGGTGATATATCGGAGGATGATGATGAGGTGGACATCTTGCCTCTGTAGAGCCAGTTTGTGCAAGGAGAGATTAATTGCTTCTTTTTTGGTGGGGGTCCAAACCAACCCGTCATTTCAGTCACAGTCGTGTGGCAGACCCTGTCACTGAAATGATGGGTTGGTTAAAGTGTGCATGTCCTGTTTATACAACATAAGGGTGGGTGGGAGGGCCCAAGGACAATTCCATCTTGCACCTCTTTTTTCTTTCATTTTTCTTTGCGTCATGTGCTGTTTGGGGAGTATTTTTTTGAAGGGTGATAGGGTATGTTAACCTATTCAGGTCTGATTATGAACTCTCTTCAGTCATCAGTCAGAATGCTGTTCCCCTTAGCAACCGGTTGGAGATCAGTGAATGAATAGATGACACAGGATCATTGTGTAACCTAAGCAGTTCATAGTTGATCTGTCTTAGGGGCCATCATGGCTTTATTTTATAGCAAAAGAACAAAGGATTCATGTGTGCCAATACATTTAGCCAATCAAAATACACCATGTATGTCTTGAAAACTGAAACACGTCATTTGTCAAATAAGATTACAATTTGCAATTAAAATATATTTATTGCTTTGCGATTATCAGCTTTCCCGGAACATCCTTTCTGGAGGTCAGGACAGGTCAAAATCCTCCCCGATGTTCAGAACTTTTGGCGATATGCTTGACTGGCCTTGGATACATCTGGCGTTATAACAATGAGTAATTCATGCTTTGAAATACAATGTTGCTTATAACATATCTGTGAAGCTTTTAAGGAAACACGAACCTAAAGAAGTGAGGAGCAGTAAATATCTTAGTTAATGTGAAAAAGCTTGAATCAATATATATTTGCCATTTAAAAGGAAGCTCCTACACCATCATTTCCCCTCTTTTTGATTCCACTTTTTCTCCCTAATATCTACCTACACTATCTAGGCCTGAACTATTTTCTTTCAGTAAACCAGTCCCCTGGACTTATAGTCCAAACCTTGGGAATTTCCCCTAACAACAATCAAAGGATAAGCAACTTCATTCTTCTGGCTGGAGAGTCACTGTCAGCTTCTTTGAGTGGGATGCATGTAATCAAGTATCACGACCTTTCATCTTAATTTAAGGTAGACATGGTTAGCAGCACTTGATATGGACCATCATATCTTGGTTCAAAGGTCTTTCTCACATGTCTCTTTAAATAGACCCAATCTCCTGGATTTAGCTTATGCGTAGCTGATCCTTCTGGGTCTGGAATGGAAGAAAACACTCGGCAATGGAGGTTAGTCAATGTTTTACAGACCTCCTGTACATAACCTGTAAAAATCATCATGATTATGTTGTAATTGTTGTGGATAATAACAATCTGTTCTTAGAGCTGACCCAAACAATATTTATATGGAGTCAGTTTACTAGGTTTCATGGGTGTGGTCCTAATATTAAACAAGACAATAGGTAGGCATTCTGGACAAGTTCTTTTGGTTTCTGTCATTTCTGTAGTTTTAGCTTAAGGTCAAAGTTCAGATGTCCCCCCTCCCACTCGCCTGGGGCTGGTAAGGCACATGGACGGCCTGCTGTACCCCCAAATCTTTCATTATATGCTGCATGACTTCTCCCGTGAAATGTGTACCTCTATCTGATTCTATAACCTCAGGTATCCCAAATCTACATACTACTTCTGCTATCAGTTTCTTTGCAGTGGTTTTTGCTGTGGCTTTGCTTACTGGCCAGGCTTCGGCCCAGTGACTAAACATGTCCGTTGCTACTAGCACATATTCATATGGACTGCTTCGTCGCCACTGTATATAGTCAATTTGTAGTCTTTCAAATGGGTAAGAGGCTTTGGGTATAGTTCCTAGAGGTGTCTTGGTTCTTTTTTCTGGATTGCTGATTCCACAGATCCAGCATCCTGCTACAAAGTTTGTTGCAGCTTTATTGAAGCCTGGAGCTATCCAATGCTCTTGTACTCTATTCACCGTGGCTTCCTTTGAATGGTGTACTTGTCCATGAGCTACTTGTAACATAGGTGGAAATAGAGCTGCTGGTAGACAGTACTTCAATTCTCTTGACTTCCAAAGTCCATGTTCATCTTCTTCTGCCCCCAATCGTCTCCATTTCTCCTTTTCTCCTTGTGATGCTTGTTGTTGAATTTTGATCAGCTCCTGTTCACTAGGCATTTGCTTCACATCTTGAGCTACGAAGACTTGCTCAGGTTCTTTTGATTGTAAGGCAATTCTCTTGGCTTCTGCATCTGCAAATGCATTTCCTTTAGCTTCCATGGTTTGGCTCTTAGTATGTGCTTGTACCTTGATTATTCCAATTCTTTTAGGTAGTTCCAATGCTCTGAAGAGTTCCATAATCAAACTGGCATGTTTGATGGGTTTTCCGTTTGCACTTTTGAAGTCCCTACTTTTCCATATAACAGCGTAATCCTGGGACTAGATGTTAGCTGTCATGTTTTCAGCATGTATGCAGGCTTTGGTCATTGCTATGAGTTCTGCTTCTTGTGCTGACATACTTGGTAGCAATGCTCCAGAGTCTATGACTTCAGTTTCAGTTGTTACTGCATATCCTGTCCTTGGGGATCCATTATCATAATATCTTGATCCATCGACGAACAGGTTCATGTCTGGATTGTCCAATGGTGTATCTTGGACATTAGGGAGAGGTAAAGTCTCTAATTCCATGAAGGCTAGGCAATCACTTCATATTTGGTAAGTCTGGCTGCAGAAAGATGCTTGCTATTTTCTTGACTTAATATTTCTGTTACAGCGTGAGGTACTTGTATACACAGTGTAATCAGGCAATCCCAATGCTGGGGCTGTTATTATGGTTTGCTTTAGTTGTCTTACTGCTTCTTCAATGGTGTCCCTGTTTTCTGCTGACGCCTCCTTTTTTATTAATTCATATAGGGGTTGCATCAGTAATGAGGCTGAGGGTATCCATTCTCTGCAATAACCAATAAGGCCCAGGAAAGCTCTGATTTCTTTTAATGTTCTTGGGGTTTTTTCTTGAGTTATTGCTTTTGTTCTTTTATCAGTAAGGTGCCTTGTTCCTTGAGATATGCAGTGTCCTAAGAAGACAACTTTTTTCTGTACTAGCTGAAGCTTGTCTTTTGACACTCTGCAATCTTCTTCTGCCAAAAAGATGAGTAGTGATACTGTTTCCTTTTTGCACTTCTCTTCTGTCTGTGCAGCAATAAGCAGATCATCGACATATTGAACTAACTGGGTGTATGTAAAGTGTGGTCTCCATATCTGCAGGATTAATGCCATTGCCTCTGAGAAATCTGATGGACTAGTGGCTCCCCCTTGGGGTAATTGTGTCCAACCATATTGTTTACCTTCGTGAGTGAATATTAGAAACTTCTGGCTTTCCCATTCATCAGTAGATAATCTGATTTTCCCTCCTTTTGAATCTTGAGATTCAACACCTTTATTGATTAATGTTGGAAAAGGGTTGCTGCGTTGAGGGTAATACATCTTCTGATGGTTACTTGTCGCACTTTGGCAGTGCTACTTCATACATGGTCAGCCTTGCCACTGACAGGTGTTTGGTTCTTGCTTGTTGAAGCTTCTCTGTACCTGCATGTGGACCCTGGATGATAAGTTCATGATTCAGCACTATGCCTGTGCTCTTGTCCTCTTCTAGGACTTCTGATTCATCACTGTCTCTGTGCTCTTATACTCTTCTAGGACTGTTGCTGCTATTACTGCTCTGATGCCGGTAGGTACTCTTTGATTACGGTAGGTACTCTTTGATTACCGCTGTCAAGTTTGCTTAAGTTGTAGGCCACTGGTCTTCACCTCAGTCCATGATTTTGCATAAGGACTTCTATGTATGGCCTCCTTCTTTAATAGTCAGGTAGTTCTAGGGCTTGAGATGAGGCAACTGCTGTTTCCAACTGTTCAATAGCCTAATTCATCTGTTGCTGTATGTAGGATGCGGACCCTCCTCCCTTTCAGTGTTGTCATACAATGCTTGCATGTAGACTGGTGCTAGAGGTATCCGTGTTCTGTAGTGTCCTACTAGGCCCAGGAATGATCATCTGACTTGCTTGACACTAGTTGGCATCTTAGCTTGCAGTCTGAATCTTTTCCTTTTCACTTTTGTTAGATGTCTGGTACCTTGAGTGTCCTAGGAAGATTAACTCTTGCTTGACTAGCTGCAATTTCTCCTTCTGAGGCTCTGCAGTCTTGGTCTTTCAGAAACTTCACTAAGGACACTGCCCCTTCTTAGTGCTTTTTTTTAGTAGTGGTGGTGGCAATCAGCAGTTCATTCACATCCTGTATTTAGCTGTGTGTTTTGTGGATAAATCACTTGGTGATATAGCCCCTCCACAAAGCTATCCTGGTCCAGTAGTATTGCTTCCTTTCTTCTACAACTGGTACTGCTGGAATGAGTCAATACTGAACTTCTGTTTTAACTTGCTTCTAAATGGCTTTTTGTTCTTTCCTTTGATAAGTTGCTGGAAAGTTAAACTTCTGCTGGTGTGTACTGTATTCTCCTTGGATAAGCTTTAGTACATTGTGCTTCAGCAAAGTCACTGGACATGTACTCCGAGGTCAAGAATTGGGCTGGTATTGGTGACTGCATTTCTCTCATCTCCTGTCCCTTTAAGAATTTCTGATATCACCAGTTCTTGTGGAATCTCCCTCTGCTGTCTTCTGCGTGTGCCGGCTCCAGCATTCATTAGGCACAAACGTATTTCTCCAGTGGGCAAGGTGACTGTAATCATACCTTCTGCTGTTTCTTCTGGAGACATTATGTTCACTGGGGAGTACCTGAAGAAGCTTGTACTTCATATTGGCAGAAGAAGCATCATTCATTTGTTTTCTGGAACTTTTTCTGTCTTGTTCCTTATTATTTGCTTTAAACCCCAGAGCTTCTGTTGCTTTAAATCATGGCATTATCTCTGTAATCTTGCCAGGTAGTACTGACCACTTGTCAGATGTCTTTCTTTGTCCTTCTTAAAGCAGACTTCCTTTAGTCTCCAAACTTTCATGCAACCTTCATATTGTTTCTCAACTTTTCTTTTTTCCAATCACCTCTCTTTATGATTCATTCATTATTCTTCATACTTTGTCCTTTCTTCACTTGCATATTCTTTCTCACTGCTGCTGGCATGTCATTTTCTTAGTCCAAGTCCACCCAGGCTGGTGTTTAACATAATGATGTTTATGCTGGGAGTTGTTGTTCCTCTTTCTCTTACTTTTCCTGTGAGATATAGTCTTGTATAGCAGCTTGTATTTCAGGTTACATCTTTGCTTTCTTGCAGGGGTAGGGCTTAACCTCCCAATCCAGTCGGTGCAATGGCTTGATCTGTAAGTAAACGTAGAGGAATCTGGTTGTGCATAAAAACAGCTCTTGAAACCCTTGGGTCTCCTGTAGGTAAAGTCACTTTTATCGAACTGCCAGTGGTGACTGAGTACACTGTTGCCGACACAGGAGTTGCACACTTTCATATTCTATCATCTTGTGTGTCGTATAGTGACTTTATCATAGTAAGTTCTGATGGACTCAGTCTTTTCCTGTTTCAAGTCTGGGGCTGCTGGTGCCCTGAGTGTCTGTGCATGACACCATCTCTTAAGTCTTGTCATGTACATCTTTCCACTTTCAAACGTTGTTCTATTTTTCTCTGTCGGAACGTCCGTTATGGCTGGGCAATCATCTACTGCATCTGCTTTTAACATGGTGCTTACTGTTTGGGCAGTTGCTGGTCCTAGTATAGCCTCACACAACTGGTGGTAGTCGACCCATGCCGGTGTCCATATGGTTTGAATTCTTTCCATATAGGCATAAACTGCTGTTGGGTTTTTTTTTCTTTCTAGGATCTGGGGACTCTGCAACTATATTTGCGAGGTCATTGCCATACCATGGTTTGTGGTGTTGGCTCTGTACGATGTATGGTTCGTTCGTCCTGGCTGCATTATCTGGGTTGCGTATTCTCTGTACTTGTGCTGGATACAGAGAAACAGGCAATGATGACCGTCTTTCAGTATTTCTAGTCGCATAGATATCTTGGCATGGTGGTTCATGGTGTGAAATCCAGTTTCCACAATTTGGGCAATGTTCATATCCTTCTGGAACGCAAAACTGACATACCGGACACAATCTTTCTGGAAAATATGTCAGTTTATTCTGTACATTATGCACCTGGGCATGAAAAGCTGTAGAGGCTGTGTCTTGACCCCTTGCTTCTCCTCTTCACCTGATTTGCACCCTTTCGCCTATAGTTCCTGATTGTGGACAATTGTTTACTGGACTCAGCTTGATTCCAGGTGTCTACCACTCGTTTAAACATGAGGGAAGCATTAGGTGGCTAGTTTCTTTGGTTGGTCTTGTTGGGGTTTCTTGTGATAAAGTATCAGGACACTGGGGCATACTCTGTACACATAGCTCAGGTAAATCATTCGGATTTTCAACCACAGATCCTTCTAAGATAGGGCTGATTATTCGTCACTCTTTTCCTTGCTCGTCTCTTTTTAATTTCACTGTTAGTGAGCTTGTAGGTAATTTCATTCTGTTCATACTATGGGTACCTTGGTGTGCATGCATGTCTGGGTATAGGGGTGGGGTATAGTGTGCAGGTGCTGTTGCTGCAATTACAGGCAGTGAGTTTAACGCTGGTTGTGGTGCTATTGAGTACTCTGGTACAATGGGGAAATCATTTTCCTCATCTCTTCTTCTATTCTCTGCTCCTAATTCTTTTGCTACAGTGATCCAGATGGATGCTTGATCTCTACTATTATGCTTAATTATCCAAGGTCAAGTGTCCCCTCTGACGGGAAGCCTGCTCTTTTGAAATTCCTTTCAGAGATTTATTACCCTCCCTGTTATTAACAATATCCACGGGTTTGTCGGGCCCTGACATCTTTACAGACCGCGCTCCCATGCCTGGGTGAACGTGCGCGGAACCCCTCCTGATGTGGTATTTTAATAACTCCTTTTGAGGGACTTAAAATCTCCTTTTAAAGAATCTCTACCTAAAGAGCTTCTTCAATCCGTCTGTGGACAAATGACTGGGGTTGTCCCATTTCTCTACTTTTGTTACAGGAGGCAAATTTTTCTAGGTCAAGTGTCCCCTCTGACGGGAAGCCTGCTCTTTTGAAATTCCTTTCAGAGATTTATTACCCCCCCTGTTATTAACAATATCCACGGGTTTGAACCCATCCTGATGTGGTATTTTAATAACTCCTTTTGAGGGACTTAAAATCTCCTTTTAAAGAATCTCTACCTAAAGAGCTTCTTCAATCCGTCTGTGGACAAATGACTGGGGTTGTCTCTAGGTCAAGTGTCCCCTCTGACGGGAAGCCTGCTCTTTTGAAAATTATCCTAAAGAGCTTCTTCAATCCGTCTGTGGACAAATGACTGGGGTTGTAGTGTTGCCCCTTCCTCCCTGCTTTTGTGGAAGATCTGTTAGTACTGCTCCCCAAGTGAGACCTGCATAATAGATTATTTCTTCTGGATCACTGAGATGCGTCCCTAATATTATTGTTAAGTTACTCCAAGGGTCTACCCCCCTGCCTATATGGCTTGTAAAGTAACAGCTAACACCGGGGACTGCTTGGATGTGAGAAATACCTATCAGTGTGTGTAGGAGAATCTAGTTTCATTTATTCAGCAGACAACCCGACTCCCCCCCACCTTTTCAAAAGCATATTGACAGAGTACATATAACAGTGCAAGGATACAAAAACAAAGATGACAGTAAATCCTATATCTGTTATCTGCGTGCACGGCAGCTGTTTGAGGCTGCACTGGCACTTGGGTCTTAGACCTGGGATTATGTGGTTCCTAGGCCAATAGGTTATGATGTTAAATCAATCATTCTTAATGTAATGTTCCAACAATTCTCTTTTTAAAATGACAACCTTTTGTACAATAAAATTCATCATCATTTTCCACATAACCAAATGAGACTTCAGTGCTTGTAATTGCCAGCAATCTTGGTGCTACAGACCCTTTGTATTTTCTTAACACAACAACACAGGTACAAGATTTGCATATACCTCTTTGGTTATTTATCAATTCAAACTGGTTATCAGCATTAGAACATATCTTGGCCATGCGCCACCTTTATAAAACGGCTCTATTTTCTTAATAAACATGCATTAATACTTGCACAAATTAAAAGTTTTCTGCATACTTGATTAATTCCCCCTGTGCACTTGTGACAATTTATCTGGAATTATTTACCCACAATTCAACAATATAACATAATTCAACAATATAACATAATTCAACAATATAACATACATGTATGGTACCTTAAAAAAATTTCTTCTGACTGACGCTGGGCTCTTTAAAATATTCTCTGACCTTCCCGACTGGACTTCCACTTGATTTACACAAGAAGCGCTGATTTCAAGTGAGCAGGTAGAAATCTACACAATAAATCTCACTTACCGGTTTTTTTTTTTTTTTTGTTATCAGCGGTTCCTGAAAGATCAGAGGATTTATTGCCAGTGGAGGAGATGCTGGAATATCCCGGACGAGATCCCAAAATGATAGGGTATGTTAACCTATTCAGGTCTGATTATGAACTCTCTTCAGTCATCAGTCAGAATGCTGTTCCCCTTAGCAACCGGTTGGAGATCAGTGAATGAATAGATGACACAGGATCATTGTGTAACCTAAGCAGTTCATAGTTGATCTGTCTTAGGGGCCATCATGGCTTTATTTTATAGCAAAAGAACAAAGGATTCATGTGTGCCAATACATTTAGCCAATCAAAATACACCATGTATGTCTTGAAAACTGAAACACGTCATTTGTCAAATAAGATTACAATTTGCAATTAAAATATATTTATTGCTTTGCGATTATCAGCTTTCCCGGAACATCCTTTCTGGAGGTCAGGACAGGTCAAAATCCTCCCCGATGTTCAGAACTTTTGGCGATATGCTTGACTGGCCTTGGATACATCTGGCGTTATAACAATGAGTAATTCATGCTTTGAAATACAATGTTGCTTTTAACATATCTGTGAAGCTTTTAAGGAAACGCGAACCTAAAGAAGTGAGGAGCAGTAAATATCTTAGTTAATGTGAAAAAGCTTGAATCAATATATATTTGCCATTTAAAAGGAAGCTCCTACACCATCAAGGGCCATCCTGCGTGACACTGCAGTGCCACTCCTAGATGGGCCAGGTGTTTGTGTCGGCCACTAGGGTCGCTTATCTTACTCACACAGCTACCCCATTGCGCCTCTTTTTTTCTTTGCGTCATGTGCTGTTTGGGGAGTGTTTTTTGGAAGGGCCATCCTGCGTGACACTGCAGTGCCACTCCTAGATGGGCCAGGTGTTTGTGTCGGCCACTAGGGTCGCTTATCTTACTCACACAGCTACCTCATTGCGCCTCTTTTTTTCTTTGCATCATGTGCTGTTTGGGGAGTGTTTTTTGGAAGGGCCATCCTGCGTGACACTGCAGTGCCACTCCTAGATGGGCCAGGTGTTTGTGTCGGCCGCTAGGGTCGCTTAGCTTACTCACACAGCTACCTCATTGCGCCTCTTTTTTTCTTTGCGTCATGTGCTGTTTGGGGAGTGTTTTTTGGAAGGGCCATCCTGCGTGACACTGCAGTGCCACTCCTAGATGGGCCAGGTGTTTGTGTCGGCCACTAGGGTCGCTTAGCTTAGTCATCCAGCGACCTCGGTGCAAATTTTAGGACTAAAAATAATATTGTGAGGTGTGAGGCGTTCAGAATAGACTGAAAATGAGTGGAAATTATGGTTTTTGAGGTTAATAATACTTTGGGATCAAAATGACCCCCAAATTCTATGATTTAAGCAGTTTTTTAGTGTTTTTTGAAAAAAACACCCGAATCCAAAACACACCCGAATCCGACAAAAAAAATTCGGTGAGGTTTTGCCAAAACGCGGTCGAACCAAAAACACGGCCGCGGAACCGAACCCAAAACCAAAACACAAAACCCGAAAAATTTCAAGTGCACATCTCTAATAGAGGGGTCAGTAATGCAGTGATGGTTATAGAAAGGTCAGTGATGTAGTGTAGGGTATAGAGGGGTCAGTTATGTAATGTGGGGTAAAGAGGGGTCAGTAAAGATACTAAGCTGAAGTACTTAGAACACTTCTTGAATTAAGACACAACCTGCAAGAAAAAGTATGCAATATGGGTGAAAAGGCAAATGTCAGAGGTCTGATACAAGTGACCAGCTCCACACCTTGCACCACATAGCGTTATGTTAAACTGGGATATGTTCTTTTTTGGTGTGTGTGTGTGTGTGTGTGTGTATGTGTGTGTGTGTGTGTGGGGGGGGGGTGCCAAAGGAAATTTTTGCCATTGGCTCCTTTGGTCTAGAACCAGCCCTGATCACAAAATATTTTTGTCTGAGCAGACTGGACACTGATCAGCGTTGGCTCATTCTCAGCCCCCCGCCCAGCCTCTGCTGCCAACAGACTGCTATTAGCTAGTTAACCTTCTGCCTTCCCTATCTATGACACAGACTGCTGCTAATGCTACCAGAATGTTCCCAGTGGCTTCACACCAACAGTGAATCCCAGCCGATGATGTAGGGCAGCGTGTGGGGGAGGGGGTCAGTTGCTGTGGCTCCAACATGGTAACCGCCAATGGACTGCAATGCTTTATCGAAAGGGGGGGCGCCAGTCCCTTACTTTGCCAGGGGCGCTTGGACCCCTAGCTACACCTCTGTTGACCCTAACCGATACCCCTAAACTAACCATAATTCCTGCAGTAAAAATCCATGTTTCTATGTATATAGGGGGTCATTCCGAGTTGATCGCTTGCTGCCGTTGTTCGCTGCGTAGCAATCAGTTGAAAAAAAATGGCTAATCTGTGCATGCGCATGCTCCGTAATGTGCATGCGCATCGTACGGGTACAAAGTCCATTGTGGTTTTGCACTAGTTCTAGCGATTATTCCAATCACAGAACAGGCCACAAGGAGATTGACAGAAAGAGGGCGTTTCTGGGTGTCAACTGACCGTTTTCAGGGAGTGCTTGGAAAAATGCAGGCGTGGCAGAAGAAATGCAGACGTGGCTGGGCATTCGCTGGATGGGTGTGTGACATCAAAAGCCGTCCCTCGGCTGTTAGAATCAACGCACACGAAGTGTAACTACAGTGCTGGTCTTATTTTGAAACGATTTTGCAGGCGCTCTGCTACTCAAGTATTCGCACTTCTCCAAAGTGAATATACACTCTCCAGTGGGCAGCGACAATGCGTTTGCATGGCTGCTAAAAACTGCTAGCGAGCAATCAACTCAGAATGACCCCCATAGTGTATTGCAAGAAAATATTTGTAAATCCAATGGTACCGTAAGTGCGGTATATACTCGCACTTCTTTGCGGGGTGAGAACATCTCCCCTAAGTGAAGTCAGCCCTATGAATAGAGTTTGTGTGATCACTGTGCAGCAGTCACAGAAAGGGTTCATCTCTGCAGTTTGTCACTCAAATTACATTGCTGCATTTTTTCTAGAAGTGGATCTGAGAGCTGTTACCCGCAGACCAGCTACAATAATTATCCTGGGTACTCACTAGACCAGTGGTTCTCAAACTGCACCCTGGGGTGCCTCAGGACACTTGCAGGGGTGCCTTGGATTGGTGGTCCAGGACCAATTCAAAATATTTATAGTTAGTGTTATAGGCAAAACCAGTGCTGTTGGCTGGCAATCATAACATATGTGCACAAGCAGAAGCAAATCCTGTCCCCTACCAAAGGGCCAGTGCTAGGGTGTTTGGCGCCTCCCTGCAAACTATTAATTTGGGCCCTCTCTCCAATACTTAATAAAGGGACAGTGCGCTCCTTAAAAAAAGAAGGTGTGGTATCACAAGGAAGGGGCATGGCCACACAATAGCACCCCAAATCAAAATACGCCACACAGTAGCACTATCTTATTGTCATTACACCGCATGTAATAATAATAATAATAATAATAATAATACCCACAGTCGCAGTGCCCTTTATACACATAACCACCATATCAGTGCAGTTTACACACATAATGCCAACAGTAGCAGTGCCCCTTCTACACATGCCCACGGTGGCAATCCTTTACATGGCAAATATCAACCTGGTTTTGCCATGTAAAGGATTGCCACTTTAAAAACAAACAATCAAACAAAAAAAAAATAAACAACAGGAAAAAACACAAAATCTCTTACTTTCTGATTCTCACACCCTATTACATTCCTCCCTATATATTTAAATGTTTCTATTACTGTATGTTCCCTCTTCCCTTCTCCAAACTATACACATCAACATTTTTTAGTATTTCCAGGTAAGTTTTGTGATGTAGGCCATGCACAATTTTAGTTGCCCTAATGTATTTACAGCCTTCTGGAGATATGGCTTCTGGAACTGAACACAGGATTCTAAATGTGGCTGTACCAAGGACCTATACAGTGGCATTACAGGTTGAGTATCCCTTATCCAAAATGCTTGGGACCAGAGGAATTTTGGATATCGGATTTTTCTGTATTTTGGAATAATTGCATACCATAACGAGATATTATGGTGATGGGACCTAAATCTAAGCACAGAAGGCATTTATGTTTCATATACACCTTATACACACAGCCTGAAGGTCATTTTAGCCAATATTTTTTATAACTTTGTGCATTAAACAAAGTGTGTGTACATTCACAGAATTCATTTATGTTTCATATACACCTTATACACACAGTCTGAAGTTCATTTAATACAATATTTTTAATAACTTTGAGTATTAAACAAAGTTTGTGTACACTGAGCCATCAAAACACAAAGGTTTCACTATCTCAGTCTCACTAAAAAAAGTCCGTATTTCGGAATATTCCGTATTTCGGAATATTTGGATATGGGATACTCAACCTGTATTACTTTTTTCTGCTACTGGTTCTTTAACCTATGCAATCAAGCATCTGACTTGCCTTTCCTATTGCTTTGTTACATTGCTCACCTGAAATAGTAATACTTAGATAGCTTTCCTCTTGCCATTATAATGCCCTTAATATTATAGTTAGCCTTTGCATTTTTGAGACGTGTATGATTTTGCATTTTTTTGGCATTAAATGTTGCCATGTTCTTGACCATTCCTCTAGTCCAGGGGCGGAACTGCCAGAGACAACGGAGTCAGTTGCCGCCGGGCTCCAGCCCTAAAGGGGCTTCCTCCATTGCCCCCCGGCTGTTACGTGCCCTTCCTACTAAATAGACAAAGGCGCTACCAGCAGGGTCTCGCAGTTTGTACATTCCATGCCGTAACACCCTTCTTTCCACCTTCACAATGAAGCTATTGGTACTTTGCAAAAAAAAAATTATTAGCATTGCAACTCAGCAGATCTATGCAGTGTGCAGCCACACACTCCATATATCTGCTCAGCCACAAAGCTGATTATTTCTTCACAAAGTACAAGGTGAGCTCCAAATAGAATTCTCTAGCTTAGATTATACCTTTCTATGCAAGGGTAAATAGCTCAATTGTTTGACTGCAATGCCACAGGAAATGGTTTGGATCCAAGACAGTGTGACTGAATAATAAAGAAACCTTAAGATGAGTTCATGAATGTTGTATAAGTATTAGTGAGAGAAGGGGTCAGGAGCATGCTAGGCTGCAAAAAATAAGGTAGGCTGCAAGTGAAAGTAATGATCTCCTATATATTTTCCCAGATCTGTCACTCTGTGTGGCTAACTCTGGGGGAAGTCACAGCAATGGGCGGAGACGGCATCGGCAGGACGATACACCAGTGCCAGCAGCAGACCGTAACAAAGTGACAGATCAGGGAGAATATATAGGAGGTAGGGAGGTGGCCATGGTACATGACTGGCCAAGGGACACTAGCTCATGTACCCCTTTACCACTGAGGCTGGCCACCAAGGATGGACCTGTCACCAGTGCACATGCAATAACCTCTTCTGCTGCCCTCTTTGCAACTCAGATTGCCCAGTGCTCCCCTTCGCTAACAGTCCACAAAGTTTCCCCATCTCACGATCTGCCTCCTCACCCCCACTTTCATCTCTACAGCACACGCGCATATCATACAAGATCCCATCATGTGTACGTAGGTCTGAAATGCAAGAGGGAGGTTGGGGGGAGATTGGCATGCGCCAGCGACACCACACAGCTCACTGTGACCACAGTGGAGAGGCGCTGCAACAGGACAATACACCAACCTCGGAGCAAGGAACTGCGTCGGTCAGGAGGAGAACTATTTCAATAGCATAAAAAGGTTAATGCGTCCCACCCTATGGACACCAGACTCATCAAGTCACTGTTGCCAGAGTCTCATACAATGACTCTGAACCTCTAAGCACACTATTTGACTGTCCACACCCTGCTGTGCCTATTACCCATCTCCTCCACCACCCTCAACACTAACCCACACATCATTCACCCACAAAGATACAATAAAGGTAGTTTGGATAAATTAGCTAAATGAAATGGATTTAACCAATTTATCTAAATGACCATTTTTGGATGTTTTCCAGTGTTTGTGAGCAAATGGTCAATTGTCATTTGCTGCCACATATTAGCATAATTTTGTTTCAACTAGAAAAAAAAAATTGGACAGATAATCTAAGTGTGGATCCAGTTTAAAGGTCCGTATTCACGGCCCGATTTTGGGGAGAGATGTGTGCTGAGCGAACTGCTCAGCACACATCTCTGCCCCCGCTCAGCACAGCGTGATGTGTGCTGAGCGTACGGGGGGTGGGGGGGGGCGCTCATTTCACCCCCTGTGTAGGGCATTCTGTGTGTATCCAGTTTAACAGGTGTGAGCATCATACAACTACTGACTTGCGAGTAACTATACAGCAGCTCCATACCTTGTGACTTGAAGAAACACCAGTTAACCCCGGGAATGCTGCAGTCAAAGCAACAATTCCTCTTCTTACATTCCGCTGCACTTATTGTGGGGTAGCCGCAATCCCTTCTGCTGTACGGTTCCACATTACATTGTTTCTTGTCACTTCCTGTTGATGCAGTAAGGAAACATCCAGGAATTACAGCAGCTTAGTTTTTTTTTTTTTTTAACTGGGGCAATTTAGCTAGATCACAGGGCAATTTAGCTCCTTTGGTCCTTTTTTAGGACCAGTTAATCAGACAGTTGAGCAAACTGAAAAACAGCTAACAGGAAATTTCCACTTAAATGGTATTTTCTAATCTTATCTGACCATGACTAAGAATAAAGGATACACAAGATAAACTCTTAGAGCCATGGACCTTATCCATGTTTAAGCTCCATCAAATCTGTAATCAATAGCACTACATGCTCCCACTTTACCACTGTACTATATACTCTACCTGTGTTTTTAAGGTAAAAACACCATTTAACCCCAGTGACACTTGAATTAAAGCAGCAGCCTCTGGAATAGCATTCCTTAGCATTAATCCCAGGAAATCTGCAATCTTCACGCTCTTTGATAGCCATGCTACATTGCTGTTTACTTGGATGGAGCAGAGAGCACAACATCAGGACATAGGAAATATTACAATGCATGATAAGAAAGGTGTGAGCTCTACAGCAAGGCCTCTAACCCTTTGCCAGTGCCAAATACATAGGGCTTAACTCAGATCTGATCACAGCAGCAAATTTATTAGCTAAAACCATGTACACTGCAGGGGGGGGGGGTGTATAATATGTGCAGAGAGAGTTAGATTTTGGTGCGGTGTGTTCAAACTGAAATCTAAATTGCAGTGTAAAAACAAAACAGCCAGTATTTACCCTGCACACAAACAATATAACCCACCTAAATCTCTCTGCAAATGTTATATCTGCCCCCCCCCCAACCCTGCAGTGCACATGGTTTTGCCCACTAGCTAACAAATTTGCTGCATCTGGGAATTACAGCAGCTTAATATTTCTTTTTACAGAAGGTTCAGCAAATTAAATTATTTAGTGAAATACTGTAATCATAACAGTTACAGGGATATTGTAGGTAGATTTATTGTCAGTGGATAAATGTAAAAATTAAACCCTTAGGCATAGTTCCAAAATGCTGTCATTGCAATCCAGATTTTAAGGATATCATGCTTGAGCACAGGTGACTTAATTAGAACTTCGGTCAATGTGAATTAACCATTGGACTCAACCATGGTTATGCTTAAAACCCAGGGGTCTATTTAAGATCGATCTTAATCGATATTGGGCTTCCAGGTTGAAAAAATAACACACATTTACTAACATTTTAAAATTTATATAAAAAATCATCTGTTCGTAAATGCAGTGCACATGGTTTTGCCCAACTGCTAACAAAAATCCTGCTGCGATCAACTCAGAATTACCCCCCATGGCCCTCATTCCGAGTTGTTCGCTCGCAAGCTGCTTTTAGCAACATTGCACACGCTAAGCTGCCGCCTACTGGGAGTGAATCTTAGCATCTTAAAATTGCAAACGAAAGATTTGCAATATTGCGATAAGACATCTCTGTGCAGTTTCTGAGTAGCTCGAGACTTACTCTGCCAGTGCGATCAGTTCAGTGCTTGTCGTTCCTGGTTTGACGTCACAAACACACCCAGCGTTCGCCCAGACACTCCTCCGTTTCTCCAGCCACTCCCGCGTTTTTCCCAGAAACGGTAGCATTTTTTCCCACACGCCCCTAAAACGGCCTGTTTCCGCCCAGAAACACCCACTTCCTGTCAATCACATTACGATCACCAGAACGATGAAAAAAACGTGAGTAATATTCCTAACTGCATAGCAAATTTACTTGGCGCAGTCGCAGTGTGAACATTGCGCATGCGCACTAAGCGGAAAATCGCTGCGATGCGAAGAAAATTACAGAGCGAACAACTCGGAATGACCACCTATGTGCACTGCAGGGAAGGCAGATTTAACATGTGCAGAGAGAGTTAGATTTGGGTGTGGTGTGTTCAATCTGCAATCTAATTTGCAGTGTAAAAATAAAGCAGTCAGTATTTACCCTGCACAGAAACAAAATAACTCACCCAAATCTAACTCTTTCTGCACATGTTATATCTGCCTCCCCTGCAGTACACATGGTTTTGCCCAACTGCTAACAAAATTCCTGCTGCGATCAACTTGGAATTACCCCCATCGATTGATGTTTTCACACTGCTCGTGTATATAAGACATAGGGCCTAATTCAGTTTGGATCGTAATACGCGTTCCAACCGCAAAAACTATGAAGAGGATGGGGGCATATACGCAGGGTCCATCCTGTGCGTGTGCCTACATTTTCTCCGGGTGCCCCGCAGAAAATACGAATGCCTCTGCCTGTCAATCAGTAGAGGGCGTACCTTCGCAGGTATATCGCGATCATGAGCCATGTCTCCCATTTTTGTCATTATAGGTGCTCTGTGAGCTGCTGGCCATGCCCCAGCCCCTCTGTCTCCCGTGAATAGAGATTGAGGCTTATTCAGACCAGATCGCTTCAATTTATTTTCACCCAGCGGGCAATCTGGTTTGCACTGCACATGCGTATGCGCCACAATGCGTAAGTGCGACGGTCCGGAGATCACAAGAAGATTGACAAGAAGAGGGTGTTTGTGTGGGTGGCAACTGAATGTTTCTAGGGAGTGTCCGGAAAAACACTGGAGGGACCCGGCGTTTTGTGGGAGGATTTGTGACGTCACCTCAATGGCTGAGTAAGTGCTGAGCTGTGCAGCTCTTGTGCACATGTGATCACACACCTGCACAGCAAATTTTCCCTTCCGCTGTAGGCGACAACTACCTGATTACAGGGATGCAAAAAACACACCCTAGCGATCAGGTCTGAATTACCCACAATGTGCATATTTGCAGAGCAACAAGCTACAGGGAGCCTTCCACCCCCCCTCCCCCTTCCCCATGGGAAGGGGGGGGGGTTGTTTGGGTTAGCTGGACATTCCCCAAAAAAGTGACTGTCCTGCAAAAATTGGGATAGTTGGGAGGTATGTTCAAATACATTTATTGTTTTGCATGCAGGGTAAATACTGGCTTCTTTGACATTTAGCCACAAATGCTGCACAGCTGAATTACAGTATTACACTGCAATTAACAGTTATGCTAGGACATTCCCCCTCCCAAATCTACCTCTCTCTGCATGTTACATCTGTCCCACAGTGGCGTGCGGTGAGGTCAGTGGCTAGTGAGGCACTACAGCCATAATGTCCGCCGAATCCTGCCGATGACCCTTAGCCAATGCCCGCTACTGCCTCTGAGCCGATACCCGCTGCCACCGCCAATGGCTTACAAACTCACCCACAATCAACTGACCCAGCCCTCCACCACTAATTTCTATCTCAGTCCGATGCCGCCAATGCCCGCTGCCTGCCTGCTCATTGTTCTCGTTATATATTATAAATTTTTAAAGAAAAAAAAATGAGTGTTTGGGACTGGGAAGGGTGAGGGAGGAGGACATGAATGCAATTTTGTTGTCCAGGGCTTCCATTAACTTAAAGGAGAAGGGTCTGAATGGGTTAAAAAAAATGCGTGAGGTCCCCCCTCCTTAGTATAACCAGCCTCGGGCTCTTTGAGCCGGTCCTGGTTATTTAAATACTGGGGGGAAAATTGGACAGGGGTTCCCCGTATTTAGACAACCAGCACCGGGCTCTTAGACCGGTCCAGGTTCCAAAAATACGTGGGACAATAGATGTAGGGGTCCCCCATATTTTTAAAACCAGCACCGGGCTCCACTAGCCAGAGAGATAATGCCACAGCCGGGGGACACTTTTATGTAGGTCCCTGCGGCCCAGGCATTACCCCTCCAACTAGTCACCCCTGGCCGGGGTTCCCTGGAGGAGTGGGGACCCCTTAAATCAAGAGGTTCCTCCCCTCGAGGCACCCAAGGGCCAGGGGTGAAGCCCGAGGCTGTCCCCAGCACCCCTGGGTGGTGGGTGCCGGGCTGATAGCCATGTGTGTAAAAAAAGAATATTGTTTTTTTGTTGTGGAACTACAAGGCCCAGCAAGCCTCCCCCGCTTGCTGGTACTTGGAGAACCTCAAGTACCAGCAGGCGGGGAAATAACGGGCTTGCTGGTACCTGTAGTTCTACAACAACAAAAAATACCCAAATAAAAACACAAACACACACAGCGTGACAGTAAAATTATTGAGACAGGCTGTAGCATGTGGGTGCATGTAACCCTATAAAAGTGATGGATTGGGTGACTATTACAATACCCACTGTTGCTGTCTGAAAAATGATGGATTTATAGATTGCTCTGCCGAGACATGTTTTTTTCTAAAATGCACCACAGGTATGGATGGATAGTATACTTGACGACACAGAGGTAGGTAGAGCAGTGGCCTACTGTACCGTACTGCTATATATTATATTATTTATTATTATTATTATCCTTTATTTATATGGCGCCACAAGGGTTCCGCAGTGCCCAATTACAGAGTACATAAACAAATAATCAAACAGGAAAACAGCAACTTACAGTTGACGACAATATAGGACAAGTACAGGGTAAATAAACATAGCTACATCAGCAGATGACACTGGAATAAGTATCAGGTGGCAGAAGACTGCTGGATTTGGTGCAGCTGAAGATTATTAAAGTAAGAAAAGAGTAAGCACATGAGGGAAGAGGGCCCTGCTCGTGAGAGCTTACATTCTAAAAGGGAGGGGTAGACAGACAGGGGTGAGACAGATGGGGTACATAGAGAGCATGGAACAGAGGTTTAGGATGAGATTTGGCTGGGTTTGGTGAAGAAGTGGGTCTTGAGAGCCCGTTTGAAGTTTTGTAGAGAGGTGGAGAGTCTGAGGGGGAGAGGTAGGGAATTCCAGAGAAGTGGTGCAGCACGTGAAAAATCTTGGAGGTAGGAGTGGGAGGAAGTAATCCGTAGGCAGGAGAGTCGGTGTGCATTAGCAGAGCGAAGAGGATGGGTGGGAGTGTAAAGCGAGATAAGATCAGAGATGTAGATGGGAGAGGAGTGGGTGAGGGCTTTGTAAGCAAGTGTGAGAAGCTTGAAATGGATTCTGAAAGGGAAGGGGAGCCAGTGAAGGACTAGTAAGAGAGGAGAGGTGGACGTAGTGCGTTTGGTGAGGAAAATGAGCCGGGCAGCAGCATTGAGGATAGATTGGAGTGGAGAGAGGTATTTGTCAGGAATGCCAGTCAGGAAGAGATTACAGCAGTCCAGTCTGGAGATGACCAGTGAGTGGATAAGAGTCTTAGTAGCATCCTGGGTCAGAAAGGGTCTGATCCTGGAAATATTTTTTAGATGAAAACGGCAGGTTTGTGAGAGGTGCTGAATGTGTGGTTTGAAGGAGAGGGAGGAGTCAAGGATTACTCCAAGACAGCGCGCTTGGGGGGTAGAGGAGATAGTAGTGCCATCAATAGATAATGAGATTGTAGGAGGTGAGATTATGCGGGAGGGAGGGAAGATGATCAGCTCGGTCTTAGACATGTTAAGTTTAAGAAAGCGCTGGGACATCCAGGAAGAGATAGCAGAGAGACAGTTGGAGATACGAGTGAGGAGAGTAGGGGAGAGGTCTGGAGAGGAAAGATAGATTTGAGTGTCATCAGCATAGAGATGATATTGGAAACCAAAAGAACTAATGAGCTTACCTAGTGAGGACGTATAGAGAGAGAAGAGAAGAGAAGAGGACCAAGGACAGAACCTTGGGGTACCCCTACAGTTAGTGGAAGTGAGGGGGAGGTGGAGTCATGAGAGGAGACAGAGAATGAACGGTCAGAAAGGTAGGACGACAACCAAGAGAGGGCAGTGTTACGCAGACCAATGGAGTGAAGGATTTGCAGTAGGAGAGGATGGTCCACAGTGTCAAAAGCAGCAGAGAGATCAAGTAGAATAAGTAGAGAGTAGTGTCCCTTAGATTTAGCAGCATGGAGGTCATTGCATACTTTTGTAAGGGCAGTTTCAGTGGAGTGGAGAGGACGGAAGCCAGACTGGAATGGGTCAAGCAGTGAGTGTGAGGAAAGAAAGGAAGTAAGGCGGTTGTAGACAATACGCTCAAGGAGTTTGGAGGCAAAAGGGAGGAGAGAGATGGGTCGGTAGTTGGAGAGAGTGTTTGGATCAAGGGTAGGTTTTTTAAGAATAGGAGAGATGAGAGCGTGCTTGAAGGCAGAGGGGACAGTGCCTGGTGAGAGGGAGAGATTGAGAAGGTGGGAAAGATGGGAACAAGCAGAAGAAGAGAGGTGGCAAAGGAGGCGGGAGGGGATAGGGTCAAGTGGGGAGGTGGTGAGGGGACAGGAACGAATGAGGGCCATGACTTCCTCTCCAGATGCATGGGAGAAAGATGACAGAGTTGGTGCGAGGGATGGGGAGGGTTGGTAAGGGATGGGAGAAGGCTGGTTACTGATAGTCTGGTGTGATGTGATGTCCTGACGTATGGAGTCAATTTTGGATGTGAAGTAAGTGGCAAAGTCAAGAGCAGAGAGTGAGGAAGGGAGACGAGGTGGAGGTGGGCAGAGGAGTGAGTTGAGAGTGGCAAAGAGGCGCCGGGGGTTGGAAGACTGGGAGGAGATGAGGTTCTTGAAGTATGACTGTTTAGCAAGAGAAAGGGCAGCACTGAAGGATGAGAGCATAAGTTTGAAATGGAGGAAGTCTGCCTTAGAGCGTGATTTCCTCCAGTGTCGCTCAGCAGTACATGAGCATTTTTGCAGATATCTGGTGCATTTGGTGTGCCAGGGTTGAGGTGTTAATTTGCAAGGGTGAATAGTGGTTGGTGGAGCAACAGAGTCAAGAGCAGAAGTAAGGGAAGCATTGTATGTGGAAGTGGCTTGTTCAGGGCATGAGAGAGAGAGAATAGGAGAGAGAAGTGAGTCAAACAGGGAGGAAAGGAATGTGGTGTCAATAGCTTCAATGTTACGCTTAGTGATGGTAGCCTTAGGAGGTAGAGATGGGGAAGTCGAGAGAGATAGGTTGAAGGAGAGCAGGTGGTGGTCAGAGAGGGGAAATGGGGAGTTGGAAAAATCAGAAATATCACAGCGGTGAGTGAAGACCAGATCCAGTGAGCTCCCATTCACATGGGAGGGTGAGGAGGTCCACTGGGAGAGACCAAGTGAAGAGGTGAGGTTAAGGAGTTTAGAGGCAGGGGATTGTGTGGGGATGTCAATAGGGATGTTGAAATCGCCTAGGATAATGGTGGGAATGTCAGAAGAGAGGAAGTGAGGAAGCCAGGAAGCAAAGTTGTCGATGAATTTGGAAGCAGTGCCAGGGGGGCGGTAAATGACAGCTACTCTAAGATGGACTGGTTGGAAGAGGCATATGGCGTGGACCTCAAATGTAGAGAATATAAGGGATGGTTCTGGTGGTATGAGTTGGTAGGAGTAACTAGAAGGTAAAAGGACCCCAACACCACCCCCATGGCGACCCCCAGGTCGGGGTGTGTGTGTGAATGTAAGGCCCCCAGCAGAGAGAGCAGCAGCAGAAGTAGTGTCAGAGGGCATAATCCAAGTTTCAGTAATGGCTAGTAGGTGTAGGGAGTTGGAAATGAAAAGGTCATGAGTGGGGACCAGTTTGTTACAAACAGATCTGGCATTCCAGAGGGCACAGGATAGGGGGTATGAGTTTGTGGGAGAGATGTGAATTAGATTTTCAGGGTTGCTGTAGCGATGAGGTGGGATTAACTTTGAGGGCAGGGATGATGAGAGAGTAGTGATGGTACGGGTGCCTGAGCTAGGAGGGGAAACTGCAGGAGGTGGGCAGGGAGGGAGGTCAGTGTGATGTGGATGGGGGTGTGGGGAGGTGACAGGGAAGGGAGAGAGGGAGCAGGGCTGAGTTGTGGGGTAGCAGGACCATGGGGCAGAGGTGAATGAAAGTGGGGTAACAGGAAAGGTTAGATCAATAAATGCACAGCCAAATGGCTTTGCACAGCCTACACCATTGGACTTAAGTAGAAGACTATTACAAGTGAAACCAATAATTGAAATCTGTAACCACACCCCACCCCCTCAAATGCCAGGCAATAAATTACCTTAAAAACAACAACCAGGCATTCCACAAAGATTAAACTGGGTCTATATCATTCAAAACTTTAAAAAAGTACTTCAAAATCACATACTATGCAATAATGTTTCAATTTGCATAACCCAGCAGAATTAGCTTTGCATATATAGATATAGTGCAGCAGAATATATTGGTGGTTGTAGTCAATTGTAATTACCTGTAGGTGACAAGAAGAGAAGAAACGTCAATTCACAATCGATATCAGCTGAAGATAAATTAACGCTGATTGAACGCTGCTGTTATGTGTCAATTTTATCACGCTTTGATAAAAATGCACGCTTAGATCAATAAATACACAGCCAAACGGCTTTGCACAGCCTACACCATTGGACTTAAGTAGAAGACTATTACAAGTGAAACCAATAATTGAAATCTGTAACCACACCCCACCCCCTCAAATGCCAGGCAATAAATTACCTTAAAAACAACAACCAGGCATTCCACAAAGATTAAACTGGGTCTATATCATTCAAAACTTTAAAAAAGTACTTAAAAATCACATACTATGCAATAATGTTTCAATTTGCATTACCCAGCAGAATTAGCTTTGCATATATAGATATAGTGCAGCAGAATATATTGGTGGTTGTAGTCAATTGTAATTACCTGTAGGTGACAAGAAGAGAAGAAACGTCAATTCACAATCGATACCAGCTGAAGATAAATTAACGCTGATTGAACGCTGCTGTTATGTGTCAATTTTATCACGCTTTGATAAAAATGCACGCTTGGATCAATAAATGCACAGCCAAACGGCTTTGCACAGCCTACACCATTGGACTTAAGTAGAAGACTATTACAAGTGAAACCAATAATTGAAATCTGTAACCACACCCCACCCCCTCAAATGCCAGGCAATAAATTACCTTAAAAACAACAACCAGGCATTCCACAAAGATTAAACTGGGTCTATATCATTCAAAACTTGAAAAAAGTACTTCAAAATCACATACTATGCAATATTGTTTCAATTTGCATTACCCAGCAGAATTAGCTTTGCATATATAGATATAGTGCAGCAGAATATATTGGTGGTTGTAGTCAATTGTAATTACTCAGCAGAATTAGCTTTTCATATATAGATATAGTGCAGCAGAATATATTGGTGGTTGTAGTCAATTGTAATTACCCAGCAGAATTAGCTTTGCAAATATAGATATAGTGCAGCAGAATATATTGGTGGTTGTAGTCAATTGTAATTACCCAGCAGAATTAGCTTTGCATATATATAGTGCAGCAGAATATATTGGTGGTTGTAGTAAATTGTAATTACCCAGCAGCAGCTCTACTGCACTCAACATCACCAGTGCTCACAATATATATAATGCTATATACTATGCCATAGTGGTGCTTACTATATAACACCTCCTACTGCGTTCCCCCTGGCAATGAGCATGACACCCAGAGAGTGAAACCCCTGGCAATGAGCATGACACCCAGCACGTGAAACTCTTGGCATTGAGCAGTTTTTGTAAAAGTAATTAGAAGCTTTACTGTAGGGCATAGTGTATCACAGATATTGTGGTGAGTGACATAATATGTTCCATAGGGCATTAATGTGTGGGGCTTAACATGGTGGAAATTACTGTACTTTTTTCCCTGTGGTGGCCGAGGTCTGTTGGTGCAGGGTCAAGAACTGGGGTGTAAGGTAGTCTTTGCCTGCAAGGCTACGCCCATTTTATGGAGACCATACCCATTTTTGCGAGGTCACGCCCCCCCCATCCCGTCCGGAGCGCTCACGCAAATATAGTTTTTTTTTTTATATATATATATGGGGGAGGGGCACAATTTTTAATGCCAATGGTGGCGGGGGGCACGCATTTTTAAATCTCGCATTTGAAGCCAAATTGTTTAGAAACACCCCTGCAAGAAAATATCTGCAAATCCAATGTTACCATAAGTGTGGCATATACCTGCGCTTGCTGCTGCACAACCTCTATTCATATCGCTGAATTCAATTAGGGAGATGTTCTCACCCCGCGAGCAAGCGCAGGTATATGCCACACTTAAATGTATGGGTATGGTCTCCATAAAATGAGCGTAGCCTTGCAGGCAAAGACTACCTTACACCCCAGTTCTTGACCCTGCACCAACAGACCTCGGCCACCACAGGGAAAAAAGTACAGTAATTTCCACCATGTTAAGCCCCACACATTAATGCCCTTTGGAACATATTATGTCACTCACCACAATATCTGTGATACACTATGCCCTACAGTAAAGCTTCTAATTACTTTTACAAAAACTGCTCAATGCCAAGAGTTTCACGTGCTGGGTGTCATGCTCATTGCCAGGGGTTTCACTCTCTGGGTGTCATGCTCATTGCCAGGGGGAACGCAGTAGGGGGTGTTATATAGTAAGCACCACTATGGCATAGTATATAGCATTATATATATTGTGAGCACTGGTGATGTTGAGTGCAGTAGAGCTGCTGCTGGGTAATTACAATTTACTACAACCACCAATATATTCTGCTGCACTATATATATGCAAAGCTAATTCTGCTGGGTAATTACAATTGACTACAACCACCAATATATTCTGCTGCACTATATCTATATTTGCAAAGCTAATTCTGCTGGGTAATTACAATTGACTACAACCACCAATATATTCTGCTGCACTATATCTATATATGAAAAGCTAATTCTGCTGAGTAATTACAATTGACTACAACCACCAATATATTCTGCTGCACTATATCTATATATGCAAAGCTAATTCTGCTGGGTAATGCAAATTGAAACATTATTGCATAGTATGTGATTTTGAAGTACTTTTTTAAAGTTTTGAATGATATAGACCCAGTTTAATCTTTGTGGAATGCCTGGTTGTTGTTTTTAAGGTAATTTATTGCCTGGCATTTGAGGGGGTGGGGTGTGGTTACAGATTTCAATTATTGGTTTCACTTGTAATAGTCTTCTACTTAAGTCCAACGGTGTAGGCTGTGCAAAGCCGTTTGGCTGTGCATTTATTGATCCAAGCGTGCATTTTTATCAAAGCGTGATAAAATTGACACATAACAGCAGCGTTCAATCAGCGTTAATTTATCTTCAGCTGATATCGATTGTGAATTGACGTTTCTTCTCTTCTTGTCACCTACAGGTAATTACAATTGACTACAACCACCAATATATTCTGCTGCACTATATCTATATATGCAAAGCTAATTCTGCTGGGTAATGCAAATTGAAACATTATTGCATAGTATGTGATTTTTAAGTACTTTTTTAAAGTTTTGAATGATATAGACCCAGTTTAATCTTTGTGGAATGCCTGGTTGTTGTTTTTAAGGTAATTTATTGCCTGGCATTTGAGGGGGTGGGGTGTGGTTACAGATTTCAATTATTGGTTTCACTTGTAATAGTCTTCTACTTAAGTCCAATGGTGTAGGCTGTGCAAAGCCGTTTGGCTGTGCATTTATTGATCTAAGCGTGCATTTTTATCAAAGCGTGATAAAATTGACACATAACAGCAGCGTTCAATCAGCGTTAATTTATCTTCAGCTGATATCGATTGTGAATTGACGTTTCTTCTCTTCTTGTCACCTACAGGTAATTACAATTGACTACAACCACCAATATATTCTGCTGCACTATATCTATATATGCAAAGCTAATTCTGCTGGGTTATGCAAATTGAAACATTATTGCATAGTATGTGATTTTGAAGTACTTTTTTAAAGTTTTGAATGATATAGACCCAGTTTAATCTTTGTGGAATGCCTGGTTGTTGTTTTTAAGGTAATTTATTGCCTGGCATTTGAGGGGGTGGGGTGTGGTTACAGATTTCAATTATTGGTTTCACTTGTAATAGTCTTCTACTTAAGTCCAATGGTGTAGGCTGTGCAAAGCCATTTGGCTGTGCATTTATTGATCTAAGCGTGCATTTTTATCAAAGCGTGATAAAATTGACACATAACAGCAGTGTTCAATCAGCGTTCAATCGAAGTGAAAAAGAAGGAAAACAGAAGCACACCAATCTAACAAAACAAAGAAAACTGAAGAACTAATAACAAATGTGAGTCACTTACTCCTCAGATCACTCACCTCCTGATTGTTGCATCTGATTACATAGCACAGAACTACCTTACTTGGACATTTCATAAACCATCCATTTCACCTACAAATGCCTGTATCTGTATTATTGTGATTTTGTTTTTTAAGCACAGCTGCACCAATGCAATTTTACCTGCAAACACTTAAAACATCTAACATAATTACCATTGCTTCTTAAACCTCTCACAATCCTTTCATTTCTTACACTCCAAATACATTTCTGCACCCACTTTATCTACGCTTTTGACTCATTTCATACTAAATCTACACCCCTTGAGCCTACACTGCTTTTCTCACCTGCATTTCTGCAATTCTTCTGCTCGGATTGCCTTACAGTCTCCTCTCCTACTTCCACTACTTCAACCTATTTACCTACTTAACACTATGTCAAGGTTTTCTTATACTCCCCACATCACTCAGTGTCTACCTAATAATGTATCTTTATCCTTCCCCACTAGTCTCCTCCACCTCCTCCTCTCTCCCCTCCTCTGTCTCCCCTCCATCCCTCTGTTTCCTTCCCCCACCTTTCCTGTTACCCCACTTTCATTCACCTCTGCCCCATGGTCCTGCTACCCCACAACTCAGCCCTGCTCCCTCTCTCCCTTCCCTGTCACCTCCCCACACCCCCATCCACATCACACTGACCTCCCTCCCTGCCCACCTCCTGCAGTTTCCCCTCCTAGCTCAGGCACCCGTACCATCACTACTCTCTCATCATCCCTGCCCTCAAAGTTAATCCCACCTCATCGCTACAGCAACCCTGAAAATCTAATTCACATCTCTCCCACAAACTCATACCCCCTATCCTGTGCCCTCTGGAATGCCAGATCTGTTTGTAACAAACTGGTCCCCACTCATGACCTTTTCATTTCCAACTCCCTACACCTACTAGCCATTACTGAAACTTGGATTATGCCCTCTGACACTACTTCTGCTGCTGCTCTCTCTGCTGGGGGCCTTACATTCACACACACACACCCCGACCTGGGGGTCGCCATGGGGGTGGTGTTGGGGTCCTTTTACCTTCTAGTTACTCCTACCAACTCATACCACCAGAACCATCCCTTATATTCTCTACATTTGAGGTCCACGCCATATGCCTCTTCCAACCAGTCCATCTTAGAGTAGCTGTCATTTACCGCCCCCCTGGCACTGCTTCCAAATTCATCGACAACTTTGCTTCCTGGCTTCCTCACTTCCTCTCTTCTGACATTCCCACCATTATCCTAGGCGATTTCAACATCCCTATTGACATCCCCACACAATCCCCTGCCTCTAAACTCCTTAACCTCACCTCTTCACTTGGTCTCTCCCAGTGGACCTCCTCACCCTCCCATGTGAATGGGAGCTCACTGGATCTGGTCTTCACTCACCGCTGTGATATTTCTGATTTTTCCAACTCCCCATTTCCCCTCTCTGACCACCACCTGCTCTCCTTCAACCTATCTCTCTCGACTTCCCCATCTCTACCTCCTAAGGCTACCATCACTAAGCGTAACATTGAAGCTATTGACACCACATTCCTTTCCTCCCTGTTTGACTCACTTCTCTCTCCTATTCTCTCTCTCTCATGCCCTGAACAAGCCACTTCCACATACAATGCTTCCCTTACTTCTGCTCTTGACTCTGTTGCTCCACCAACCACTATTCACCCTTGCAAATTAACACCTCAACCCTGGCACACCAAATGCACCAGATATCTGCAAAAATGCTCATGTACTGCTGAGCGACACTGGAGGAAATCACGCTCTAAGGCAGACTTCCTCCATTTCAAACTTATGCTCTCATCCTTCAGTGCTGCCCTTTCTCTTGCTAAACAGTCATACTTCAAGAACCTCATCTCCTCCCAGTCTTCCAACCCCCGGCGCCTCTTTGCCACTCTCAACTCACTCCTCTGCCCACCTCCACCTCGTCTCCCTTCCTCACTCTCTGCTCTTGACTTTGCCACTTACTTCACATCCAAAATTGACTCCATACGTCAGGACATCACATCACACCAGACTATCAGTAACCAGCCTTCTCCCATCCCTTACCAACCCTCCCCATCCCTCGCACCAACTCTGTCATCTTTCTCCCATGCATCTGGAGAGGAAGTCATGGCCCTCATTCGTTCCTGTCCCCTCACCACCTCCCCACTTGACCCTATCCCCTCCCGCCTCCTTTGCCACCTCTCTTCTTCTGCTTGTTCCCATCTTTCCCACCTTCTCAATCTCTCCCTCTCATCAGGCACTGTCCCCTCTGCCTTCAAGCACGCTCTCATCTCTCCTATTCTTAAAAAACCTACCCTTGATCCAAACACTCTCTCCAACTACCGACCCATCTCTCTCCTCCCTTTTGCCTCCAAACTCCTTGAGCGTATTGTCTACAACCGCCTTACTTCCTTTCTTTCCTCACACTCACTGCTTGACCCATTCCAGTCTGGCTTCCGTCCTCTCCACTCCACTGAAACTGCCCTTACAAAAGTATGCAATGACCTCCATGCTGCTAAATCTAAGGGACACTACTCTCTACTTATTCTACTTGATCTCTCTGCTGCTTTTGACACTGTGGACCATCCTCTCCTACTGCAAATCCTTCACTCCATTGGTCTGCGTAACACTGCCCTCTCTTGGTTGTCGTCCTACCTTTCTGACCGTTCATTCTCTGTCTCCTCTCATGACTCCACCTCCCCCTCACTTCCACTAACTGTAGGGGTACCCCAAGGTTCTGTCCTTGGTCCTCTTCTCTTCTCTCTCTATACGTCCTCACTAGGTAAGCTCATTAGTTCTTTTGGTTTCCAATATCATCTCTATGCTGATGACACTCAAATCTATCTTTCCTCTCCAGACCTCTCCCCTACTCACCTCACTCGTATCTCCAACTGTCTCTCTGCTATCTCTTCCTGGATGTCCCAGCGCTTTCTTAAACTTAACATGTCTAAGACCGAGCTGATCATCTTCCCTCCCTCCCGCATAATCTCACCTCCTACAATCTCATTATCTATTGATGGCACTACTATCTCCTCTACCCCCCAAGCGCGCTGTCTTGGAGTAATCCTTGACTCCTCCCTCTCCTTCAAACCACACATTCAGCACCTCTCACAAACCTGCCGTTTTCATCTAAAAAATATTTCCAGGATCAGACCCTTTCTGACCCAGGATGCTACTAAGACTCTTATCCACTCACTGGTCATCTCCAGACTGGACTGCTGTAATCTCTTCCTGACTGGCATTCCTGACAAATACCTCTCTCCACTCCAATCTATCCTCAATGCTGCTGCCCGGCTTATTTTCCTCACCAAACGCACTACGTCCACCTCTCCTCTCTTACTAGTCCTTCACTGGCTCCCCTTCCCTTTCAGAATCCATTTCAAGCTTCTCACACTTGCTTACAAAGCCCTCACCCACTCCTCTCCCATCTACATCTCTGATCTTATCTCGCTTTACACTCCCACCCGTCCTCTTCGCTCTGCTAATGCACACCGACTCTCCTGCCTACGGATTACTTCCTCCCACTCCTACCTCCAAGATTTTTCACGTGCTGCACCACTTCTCTGGAATTCCCTACCTCTCCCCCTCAGACTCTCCACCTCTCTACAAAACTTCAAACGGGCTCTCAAGACCCACTTCTTCACCAAACCCAGCCAAATCTCATCCTAAACCTCTGTTCCATGCTCTCTATGTACCCCATCTGTCTCACCCCTGTCTGTCTACCCCTCCCTTTTAGAATGCATGCTCTCACGAGCAGGGCCCTCTTCCCTCATGTGCTTACTCTTTTCTTACTTTAATAATCTTCAGCTGCACCAAATCCAGCAGTCTTCTGCCACCTGATACTTATTCCAGTGTCATCTGCTGATGTAGCTATGTTTATTTACCCTGTACTTGTCCTATATTGTCGTCAACTGTAAGTTGCTGTTTTCCTGTTTGATTATTTGTTTATGTACTCTGTAATTGGGCACTGCGGAACCCTTGTGGCGCCATATAAATAAAGGATAATAATAATAATAAATAATATAATATATAGCAGTACGGTACAGTAGGCCACTGCTCTACCTACCTCTGTGTCGTCAAGTATACTATCCATCCATACCTGTGGTGCATTTTAGAAAAAAACATGTCTCGGCAGAGCAATCTATAAATCCATCATATTTCAGACAGCAACAGTGGGTATTGTAATAGTCACCCAATCCATCACTTTTATAGGGTTACATGCACCCACATGCTACAGCCTGTCTCAATAATTTTACTGTCACGCTGTGTGTGTTTGTGTTTTTATTTGGGTATTTTTTGTTGTTGTAGAACTACAGGTACCAGCAAGCCCGTTATTTCCCCGCCTGCTGGTACTTGAGGTTCTCCAAGTACCAGCAAGCGGGGGAGGCTTGCTGGGCCTTGTAGTTCCACAACAAAAAAACAATATTCTTTTTTTACACACATGGCTATCAGCCCGGCACCCACCACCCAGGGGTGCTGGGGACAGCCTCGGGCTTCACCCCTGGCCCTTGGGTGCCTCGAGGGGAGGAACCTCTTGATTTAAGGGGTCCCCACTCCTCCAGGGAACCCCGGCCAGGGGTGACTAGTTGGAGGGGTAATGCCAGGGCCGCAGGGACCTACATAAAAGTGTCCCCCGGCTGTGGCATTATCTCTCTGGCTAGTGGAGCCCGGTGCTGGTTTTAAAAATATGGGGGACCCCTACATCTATTGTCCCACGTATTTTTGGAACCTGGACCGGTCTAAGAGCCCGGTGCTGGTTGTCTAAATACGGGGAACCCCTGTCCAATTTTTCCCCCAGTATTTAAATAACCAGGACCGGCTCAAAGAGCCCGAGGCTGGTTATACTAAGGAGGGGGGACCTCACGCATTTTTTTTAACCCATTCAGACCCTTCTCCTTTAAGTTAATGGAAGCCCTGGACAACAAAATTGCATTCATGTCCTCCTCCCTCACCCTTCCCAGTCCCAAACACTCATTTTTTTTTTCTTTAAAAATTTATAATATATAACGAGAACAATGAGCAGGCAGGCAGCGGGCATTGGCGGCATCGGACTGAGATAGAAATTAGTGGTGGAGGGCTGGGTCAGTTGATTGTGGGCGAGTTTGTAAGCCATTGGCGGTGGCAGCGGGTATCGGCTCAGAGGCAGTAGCGGGCATTGGCTAAGGGTCATCGGCAGGATTCGGCGGACATTATGGCTGTAGTGCCTCACTAGCCACTGACCTCACCGCACGCCACTGTGGGACAGATGTAACATGCAGAGAGATGTAGATTTGGGAGGGGGAATGTCCTAGCATAACTGTTAATTGCAGTGTAATACTGTAATTCAGCTGTGCAGCATTTGTGGCTAAATGTCAAAGAAGCCAGTATTTACCCTGCATGCAAAACAATAAATGTATTTGAACATACCTCCCAACTATCCCAATTTTTGCAGGACAGTCACTTTTTTGGGGAATGTCCAGCTAACCCAAACAACCCCCCCCCCTTCCCATGGGAAATGGGTGGGGGGTGGAAGGCTCCCTGTAGCTTGTTGCTCTGCAAATATGCACATTGTGGGTAATTCAGACCTGATCGCTAGGGTGTGTTTTTTGCATCCCTGTAATCAGGTAGTTGTCGCCTACAGCGGAAGGGAAAATTTGCTGTGCAGGTGTGTGATCACATGTGCACAAGAGCTGCACAGCTCAGCACTTACTCAGCCATTGAGGTGACGTCACAAATCCTCCCACAAAACGCCGGGTCCCTCCAGTGTTTTTCCGGACACTCCCTAGAAACATTCAGTTGCCACCCACACAAACACCCTCTTCTTGTCAATCTTCTTGTGATCTCCGGACCATCGCACTTACGCATTGTGGCGCATACGCATGTGCAGTGCAAACCAGATTGCCCGCTGGGTGAAAATAAATTGAAGCGATCTGGTCTGAATAAGCCTCAATCTCTATTCACGGGAGACAGAGGGGCTGGGGCATGGCCAGCAGCTCACAGAGCACCTATAATGACAAAAATGGGAGACATGGCTCATGATCGCGATATACCTGCGAAGGTACGCCCTCTACTGATTGACAGGCAGAGGCATTCGCATTTTCTGCGGGGCACCCGGAGAAAATGTAGGCACACGCACAGGATGGACCCTGCGTATATGCCCCCATCCTCTTCATAGTTTTTGCGGTTGGAACGCGTATTACGATCCAAACTGAATTAGGCCCTATATGTCTTATATACACGAGCAGTGTGAAAACATCAATCGATGGGGGTAATTCCAAGTTGATCGCAGCAGGAATTTTGTTAGCAGTTGGGCAAAACCATGTGTACTGCAGGGGAGGCAGATATAACATGTGCAGAAAGAGTTAGATTTGGGTGAGTTATTTTGTTTCTGTGCAGGGTAAATACTGACTGCTTTATTTTTACACTGCAAATTAGATTGCAGATTGAACACACCACACCCAAATCTAACTCTCTCTGCACATGTTAAATCTGCCTTCCCTGCAGTGCACATAGGTGGTCATTCCGAGTTGTTCGCTCGGTAATTTTCTTCGCATCGCAGCGATTTTCCGCTTAATGCGCATGCGCAATGTTCACACTGCGACTGCGCCAAGTAAATTTGCTATGCAGTTAGGAATATTACTCACGTTTTTTTCATCGTTCTGGTGATCGTAATGTGATTGACAGGAAGTGGGTGTTTCTGGGCGGAAACAGGCCGTTTTAGGGGCGTGTGGGAAAAAATGCTACCGTTTCTGGGAAAAACGCGGGAGTGGCTGGAGAAACGGAGGAGTGTCTGGGCGAACGCTGGGTGTGTTTGTGACGTCAAACCAGGAACGACAAGCACTGAACTGATCGCACTGGCAGAGTAAGTCTCGAGCTTCTCAGAAACTGCACAGAGATGTCTTATCGCAATATTGCAAATCTTTCGTTCGCAATTTTAAGATGCTAAGATTCACTCCCAGTAGGCGGCAGCTTAGCGTGTGCAATGCTGCTAAAAGCAGCTTGCGAGCGAACAACTCGGAATGAGGGCCATGGGGGGTAATTCTGAGTTGATCGCAGCAGGATTTTTGTTAGCAGTTGGGCAAAACCATGTGCACTGCATTTACGAACAGATGATTTTTTATATAAATTTTAAAATGTTAGTAAATGTGTTTTTTTTTCAACCTGGAAGCCCAACATCGATTAAGATCGATCTTAAATAGACCCCTGGGTTTTAAGCATAACCATGGTTGAGTCCAATGGTTAATTCACATTGACCGAAGTTCTAATTAAGTCACCTGTGCTCAAGCATGATATCCTTAAAATCTGGATTGCAATGACAGCATTTTGGAACTATGCCTAAGGGTTTAATTTTTACATTTATCCACTGACAATAAATCTACCTACAATATCCCTGTAACTTGTTATGATTACAGTATTTCACTAAATAATTTAATTTGCTGAACCTTCTGTAAAAAGAAATATTAAGCTGCTGTAATTCCCAGATGCAGCAAATTTGTTAGCTAGTGGGCAAAACCATGTGCACTGCAGGGTTGGGGGGGGGCAGATATAACATTTGCAGAGAGATTTAGGTGGGTTATATTGTTTGTGTGCAGAGTAAATACTGGCTGTTTTGTTTTTACACTGCAATTTAGATTTCAGTTTGAACACACCGCACCAAAATCTAACTCTCTCTGCACATATTATACACCCCCCCCCCCCTGCAGTGTACATGGTTTTAGCTAATAAATTTGCTGCTGTGATCAGATCTGAGTTAAGCCCTATGTATTTGGCACTGGCAAAGGGTTAGAGGCCTTGCTGTAGAGCTCACACCTTTCTTATCATGCATTGTAATATTTCCTATGTCCTGATGTTGTGCTCTCTGCTCCATCCAAGTAAACAGCAATGTAGCATGGCTATCAAAGAGCGTGAAGATTGCAGATTTCCTGGGATTAATGCTAAGGAATGCTATTCCAGAGGCTGCTGCTTTAATTCAAGTGTCACTGGGGTTAAATGGTGTTTTTACCTTAAAAACACAGGTAGAGTATATAGTACAGTGGTAAAGTGGGAGCATGTAGTGCTATTGATTACAGATTTGATGGAGCTTAAACATGGATAAGGTCCATGGCTCTAAGAGTTTATCTTGTGTATCCTTTATTCTTAGTCATGGTCAGATAAGATTAGAAAATACCATTTAAGTGGAAATTTCCTGTTAGCTGTTTTTCAGTTTGCTCAACTGTCTGATTAACTGGTCCTAAAAAAGGACCAAAGGAGCTAAATTGCCCTGTGATCTAGCTAAATTGCCCCAGTTAAAAAAAAAAAAAAAACTAAGCTGCTGTAATTCCTGGATGTTTCCTTACTGCATCAACAGGAAGTGACAAGAAACAATGTAATGTGGAACCGTACAGCAGAAGGGATTGCGGCTACCCCACAATAAGTGCAGCGGAATGTAAGAAGAGGAATTGTTGCTTTGACTGCAGCATTCCCGGGGTTAACTGGTGTTTCTTCAAGTCACAAGGTATGGAGCTGCTGTATAGTTACTCGCAAGTCAGTAGTTGTATGATGCTCACACCTGTTAAACTGGATACACACAGAATGCCCTACACAGGGGGTGAAATGAGCGCCCCCCCCCACCCCCCGTACGCTCAGCACACATCACGCTGTGCTGAGCGGGGGCAGAGATGTGTGCTGAGCAGTTTGCTCAGCACACATCTCTCCCCAAAATCGGGCCGTGAATACGGACCTTTAAACTGGATCCACACTTAGATTATCTGTCCATTTTTTTTTCTAGTTGAAACAAAATTATGCTAATATGTGGCAGCAAATGACAATTGACCATTTGCTCACAAACACTGGAAAACATCCAAAAATGGTCATTTAGATAAATTGGTTAAATCCATTTCATTTAGCTAATTTATCCAAACTACCTTTATTGTATCTTTGTGGGTGAATGATGTGTGGGTCAGTGTTGAGGGTGGTGGAGGAGATGGGTAATAGGCACAGCAGGGTGTGGACAGTCAAATAGTGTGCTTAGAGGTTCAGAGTCATTGTATGAGACTCTGGCAACAGTGACTTGATGAGTCTGGTGTCCATAGGGTGGGACGCATTAACCTTTTTATGCTATTGAAATAGTTCTCCTCCTGACCGACGCAGTTCCTTGCTCCGAGGTTGGTGTATTGTCCTGTTGCAGCGCCTCTCCACTGTGGTCACAGTGAGCTGTGTGGTGTTGCTGGCGCATGCCAATCTCCCCCCAACCTCCCTCTTGCATTTCAGACCTACGTACGCATGATGGGATCTTGTATGATATGCGCGTGTGCTGTAGAGATGAAAGTGGGGGTGAGGAGGCAGATCGTGAGATGGGGAAACTTTGTGGACTGTTAGCGAAGGGGAGCACTGGGCAATCTGAGTTGCAAAGAGGGCAGCAGAAGAGGTTATTGCATGTGCACTTGTGACAGGTCCATCCTTGGTGGCCAGCCTCAGTGGTAAAGGGGTACATGAGCTAGTGTCCCTTGGCCAGCCATGTACCATGGCCACCTCCCTACCTCCTATATATTCTCCCTGATCTGTCACTTTGTTACGGTCTGCTGCTGGCACTGGTGTATCGTCCTGCAGATGCCGTCTCCGCCCATTGCTGTGACTTCCCCCAGAGTTAGCCACACAGAGTGACAGATCTGGGAAAATATATAGGAGATCATTACTTTCACTTGCAGCCTACCTTATTTTTTGCAGCCTAGCATGCTCCTGACCCCTTCTCTCACTAATACTTATACAACATTCATGAACTCATCTTAAGGTTTCTTTATTATTCAGTCACACTGTCTTGGATCCAAACCATTTCCTGTGGCATTGCAGTCAAACAATTGAGCTATTTACCCTTGCATAGAAAGGTATAATCTAAGCTAGAGAATTCTATTTGGAGCTCACCTTGTACTTTGTGAAGAAATAATCAGCTTTGTGGCTGAGCAGATATATGGAGTGTGTGGCTGCACACTGCATTGATCTGCTGAGTTGCAATGCTAATAATTTTTTTTTTGCAAAGTACCAATAGCTTCATTGTGAAGGTGGAAAGAAGGGTGTTACGGCATGGAATGTACAAACTGCGAGACCCTGCTGGTAGCGCCTTTGTCTATTTAGTAGGAAGGGCACGTAACAGCCGGGGGGCAATGGAGGAAGCCCCTTTAGGGCTGGAGCCCGGCGGCAACTGACTCCGTTGTCTCTGGCAGTTCCGCCCCTGGACTAGAGGAATGGTCAAGAACATGGCAACATTTAATGCCAAAAAATGCAAAATCATACACGTCTCAAAAATGCAAAGGCTAACTATAATATTAAGGGCATTATAATGGCAAGAGGAAAGCTATCTAAGTATTACTATTTCAGGTGAGCAATGTAACAAAGCAATAGGAAAGGCAAGTCAGATGCTTGTTTGCATAGGTTAAAGAACCAGTAGCAGAAAAAAGTAATACAGGTTGAGTATCCCATATCCAAATATTCCGAAATACGGAATATTCCGAAATACGGACTTTTTTGAGTGAGACTGAGATAGTGAAACCTTTGTGTTTTGATGGCTCAGTGTACACAAACTTTGTTTAATACTCAAAGTTATTAAAAATATTGTATTAAATGAACTTCAGACTGTGTGTATAAGGTGTATATGAAACATAAATGAATTCTGTGAATGTACACACACTTTGTTTAATGCACAAAGTTATAAAAAATATTGGCTAAAATGACCTTCAGGCTGTGTGTATAAGGTGTATATGAAACATAAATGCCTTCTGTGCTTAGATTTAGGTCCCATCACCATAATATCTCGTTATGGTATGCAATTATTCCAAAATACAGAAAAATCCGATATCCAAAATTCCTCTGGTCCCAAGCATTTTGGATAAGGGATACTCAACCTGTAATGCCACTGTATAGGTCCTTGGTACAGCCACATTTAGAATCCTGTGTTCAGTTCCAGAAGCCATATCTCCAGAAGGCTGTAAATACATTAGGGCAACTAAAATTGTGCATGGCCTACATCACAAAACTTACCTGGAAATACTAAAAAATGTTGATGTGTATAGTTTGGAGAAGGGAAGAGGGAACATACAGTAATAGAAACATTTAAATATATAGGGAGGAATGTAATAGGGTGTGAGAATCAGAAAGTGAGAGATTTTGTGTTTTTTCCTGTTGTTTTTTGTTTTGTTTGTTTGATTGTTTGTTTTTAAAGTGGCAATCCTTTACATGGCAAAACCAGGTTGATATTTGCCATGTAAAGGATTGCCACCGTGGGCATGTGTAGAAGGGGCACTGCTACTGTTGGCATTATGTGTGTAAGCTGCACTGATATGGTGGTTATGTGTATAAAGGGCACTGCGACTGTGGGTATTATTATTATTATTATTACATGCGGTGTAATGACAATAAGATAGTGCTACTGTGTGGCGTATTTTGATTTGGGGTGCTATTGTGTGGCCATGCCCCTTCCTTGTGATACCACACCTTCTTTTTTTAAGGAGCGCACTGTCCCTTTATTAAGTATTGGAGAGAGGGCCCAAATTAATAGTTTGCAGGGAGGCGCCAAACACCCTAGCACTGGCTCTTTGGTAGGGGACAGGATTTGCTTCTGCTTGTGCACATATGTTATGATTGCCATCCAACAGCACTGGTTTTGCCTATAACACTAACTATAAATATTTTGAATTGGTCCTGGACCACCAATCCAAGGCACCCCTGCAAGTGTCCTGAGGCACCCCAGGGTGCAGTTTGAGAACCACTGGTCTAGTGAGTACCCAGGATAATTATTGTAGCTGGTCTGCGGGTAACAGCTCTCAGATCCACTTCTAGAAAAAATGCAGCAATGTAATTTGAGTGACAAACTGCAGAGATGAACCCTTTCTGTGACTGCTGCACAGGGATCACACAAACTCTATTCATAGGGCTGACTTCACTTAGAGGAGATGTTCTCACCCCGCAAAGAAGTGCGAGTATATACCGCATTTACGGTACCATTGGATTTACAGATATTTTCTTGCAATACACTATGGGGGTCATTCTGAGTTGATTGCTCGCTAGCAGTTTTTAGCAGCCATGCAAACGCATTGTCGCTGCCCACTGGAGAGTGTATATTCACTTTGGAGAAGTGCGAATACTTGAGTAGCAGAGCGCCTGCAAAATCGTTTCAAAATAAGACCAGCACTGTAGTTACACTTCGTGTGCGTTGATTCTAACAACCGAGGGACGGCTTTTGATGTCACACACCCATCCAGCGAATGCCCAGCCACGTCTGCATTTCTTCTGCCACGCCTGCATTTTTCCAAGCACTCCCTGAAAACGGTCAGTTGACACCCAGAAGCGCCCTCTTTCTGTCAATCTCCTTGTGGCCTGTTCTGTGATTGGAATAATCGCTAGAACTAGTGCAAAACCACAATGGACTTTGTACCCGTACGATGCGCATGCACATTACGGAGCATGCGCATGCACAGATTAGCCATTTTTTTTCAACTGATTGCTACGCAGCGAACAACGGCAGCAAGCGATCAACTCGGAATGACCCCCTATATACATAGAAACATGGATTTTTACTGCAGGAATTATGGTTAGTTTAGGGGTATCGGTTAGGGTCAACAGAGGTGTAGCTAGGGGTCCAAGCGCCCCTGGCAAAGTAAGGGACTGGCGCCCCCCCTTTCGATAAAGCATTGCAGTCCATTGGCGGTTACCATGTTGGAGCCACAGCAACTGACCACACGCTGCCCTACATCATCGGCTGGGATTCACTGTTGGTGTGAAGCCACTGGGAACATTCTGGTAGCATTAGCAGCAGTCTGTGTCATAGATAGGGAAGGCAGAAGGTTAACTAGCTAATAGCAGTCTGTTGGCAGCAGAGGCTGGGCGGGGGGCTGAGAATGAGCCAACGCTGATCAGTGTCCAGTCTGCTCAGACAAAAATATTTTGTGATCAGGGCTGGTTCTAGACCAAAGGAGCCAATGGCAAAAATTTCCTTTGGCACCCCCCCCCCCCCACACACACACACACATACACACACACACACACACACACACACACACACACACACCAAAAAAGAACATATCCCAGTTTAACATAACGCTATGTGGTGCAAGGTGTGGAGCTGGTCAGTTGTATCAGACCTCTGACATTTGCCTTTTCACCCATATTGCATACTTTTTCTTGCAGGTTGTGTCTTAATTCAAGAAGTGTTCTAAGTACTTCAGCTTAGTATCTTTACTGACCCCTCTTTACCCCACACTACATAACTGACCCCTCTATACCCTACACTACATCACTGACCTTTCTATAACCATCACTGCATTACTGACCCCTCTATTAGAGATGTGCACTTGAAATTTTTCGGGTTTTGTGTTTTGGTTTTGGGTTCGGTTCCGCGGCCGTGTTTTGGGTTCGACCGCGTTTTTGCAAAACCTCAAAGAATTTTTTTTGTCGGATTCGGGTGTGTTTTGGATTCGGGTGTTTTTTTCAAAAAACACTAAAAAACAGCTTAAATCATAGAATTTGGGGGTCATTTTGATCCCAAAGTATTATTAACCTCAAAAACCATAATTTCCACTCATTTTCAGTCTATTCTGAACGCCTCACACCTCACAATATTATTTTTAGTCCTAAAATTTGCACCGAGGTCGCTGGATGACTAAGCTAAGCGACCCTAGTGGCCGACACAAACACCTGGCCCATCTAGGAGTGGCACTGCAGTGTCACGCAGGATGGCCCTTCCAAAAAACACTCCCCAAACAGCACACGACGCAAAGAAAAAAAGAGGCGCAATGAGGTAGCTGTGTGAGTAAGCTAAGCGACCCTAGCGGCCGACACAAACACCTGGCCCATCTAGGAGTGGCACTGCAGTGTCACGCAGGATGGCCCTTCCAAAAAACACTCCCCAAACAGCACATGACGCAAAGAAAAAAAGAGGCGCAATGAGGTAGCTGTGTGAGTAAGATAAGCGACCCTAGTGGCAGACACAAACACCTGGCCCATCTAGGAGTGGCACTGCAGTGTCACGCAGGATGGCCCTTCCAAAAAACACTCCCCAAACAGCACATGACGCAAAGAAAAAAAGAGGCGCAATGAGGTAGCTGTGTGAGTAAGCTAAGCGACCCTAGCGGCCGACACAAACACCTGGCCCATCTAGGAGTGGCACTGCAGTGTCACGCAGGATGGCCCTTCCAAAAAACACTCCCCAAACAGCACATGACGCAAAGAAAAAAAGAGGCGCAATGAGGTAGCTGTGTGAGTAAGATAAGCGACCCTAGTGGCAGACACAAACACCTGGCCCATCTAGGAGTGGCACTGCAGTGTCACGCAGGATGGCCCTTCCAAAAAACACTCCCCAAACAGCACATGACGCAAAGAAAAAAAGAGGCGCAATGAGGTAGCTGTGTGAGTAAGATAAGCGACCCTAGTGGCCGACACAAACACCTGGCCCATCTAGGAGTGGCACTGCAGTGTCACGCAGGATGGCCCTTCAAAAAAATACTCCCCAAACAGCACATGACGCAAAGAAAAATGAAAGAAAAAAGAGGTGCAAGATGGAATTGTCCTTGGGCCCTCCCACCCACCCTTATGTTGTATAAACAGGACATGCACACTTTAACCAACCCATCATTTCAGTGACAGGGTCTGCCACACGACTGTGACTGAAATGACGGGTTGGTTTGGACCCCCACCAAAAAAGAAGCAATTAATCTCTCCTTGCACAAACTGGCTCTACAGAGGCAAGATGTCCACCTCATCATCATCCTCCGATATATCACCGTGTACATCTCCCTCCTCACAGATTATCAATTCGTCCCCACTGGAATCCACCATCTCAGCTCCCTGTGTACTTTGTGGAGGCAATTGCTGCTGGTCAATGTCTCCACGGAGGAATTGATTATAATTCATTTTAATGAACATCATCTTCTCCACATTTTCTGGAAGTAACCTCGTACGCCGATTGCTGACAAGGTGAGCGGCGGCACTAAACACTCTTTCGGAGTACACACTTGTGGGAGGGCAACTTAGGTAGAATAAAGCCAGTTTGTGCAAGGGCCTCCAAATTGCCTCTTTTTCCTGCCAGTATAAGTACGGACTGTCTGACGTGCCTACTTGGATGCGGTCACTCATTTAATCCTCCACCATTCTTTCAATGGGGAGAGAATCATATGCAGTGCCAGTAGACGACATGTCCGACTCCGTAATCGTTGTCAGGTCCTTCAGTCCGGACCAGATGTCAGCATCAGCAGTCGCTCCAGACTGCCCTGCATCACCGCCAGCGGGTGGGCTCGGAATTCTGAGCCTTTTCCTCGCACCCCTAGTTGCGGGAGAATGTGAAGGAGGAGATGTTGACAGGTCGCGTTCCGCTTGACTTGACAATTTTCTCACCAGCAGGTCTTTGAACCCCAGCAGACTTGTGTGTGCCGGAAAGAGAGATCCAAGGTAGGTTTTAAATCTAGGATCGAGCACGGTGGCCAAAATGTAGTGCTCTGATTTCAACGGATTGACCACCCGTGAATCCTTGTTAAGCGAATTAAGGGCTCCATCCACAAGTCCCACATGCCTAGCGGAATCGCTCTGTGTTAGCTCCTCCTTCAATGTCTCCAGCTTCTTCTGCAAAAGCCTGATGAGGGGAATGACCTGACTCAGGCTGGCAGTGTCTGAACTGACTTCACGTGTGGCAAGTTCAAAGGGCAGCAGAACCTTGCACAACGTTGAAATCATTCTCCACTGCGCTTGAGACAGGTGCATTCCACCTCCTATATCGTGCTCAATTGTATAGGCTTGAATGGCCTTTTGCTGCTCCTCCAACCTCTGAAGCATATATAGGGTTGAATTCCACCTCATTACCACTTCTTGCTTCAGATGATGGCAGGGCAGGTTCAGGCGTTTTTGGTGTTGCTCCAGTCTTCTGTACGTGGTGCCTGTACGCCGAAAGTGTCCCGCAATTCTTCTGGCCACCGACAGCATCTCTTGCACGCCCCTCTCGTTTTTTAAATAATTCTGCACCACCAAATTCAAGGTATGTGCAAAACATGGGACGTGCTGGAATTTGCCCATATTTAATGCACACACAATATTGCTGGCGTTGTCCGATGCCACAAATCCACAGGAGAGTCCAATTGGGGTAAGCCATTCCGCAATGATCTTCCTCAGTTGCCGTAAGAGGTTTTCAGCTGTGTGCGTATTCTGGAAACCGGTGATACAAAGCGTAGCCTGCCTAGGAAAGAGTTGGCGTTTGCGAGATGCTGCTACTGGTGCCGCCGCTGCTGTTCTTGCGGCGGGAGTCCATACATCTACCCAGTGGGCTGTCACAGTCATATAGTCCTGACCCTGCCCTGCTCCACTTGTCCACATGTCCGTGGTTAAGTGGACATTGGGTACAACTGCATTTTTTAGGACACTGGTGAGTCTTTTTCTGACGTCCGTGTACATTCTCGGTATCGCCTGCCTAGAGAAGTGGAACCTAGATGGTATTTGGTAACGGGGGCACACTACCTCAAGAAATTGTCTAGTTCCCTGTGAACTAACGGCGGATACCGGACGCACGTCTAACACCAACATAGTTGTCAAGGCCTCAGTTATCCGCTTTGCAACAGGATGACTGCTGTGATATTTCATCTTCCTCGCAAAGGACTGTTGGACAGTCAATTGCTTGGTGGAAGTAGTAAAAGTGGGCTTACGACTTCCCCTCTGGGATGACCATCGACTCCCAGCAGCAACAACAGCAGCGCCAGCAGCAGTAGGCGTTACACGCAAGGATGCATCGGAGGAATCCCAGGCAGGAGAGGACTCGTCAGAATTGCCAGTGACATGGCCTGCAGGACTATTGGCATTCCTGGGGAAGGAGGAAATTGACACTGAGGGAGTTGGTGGGGTGGTTTGCGTGAGCTTGGTTACAAGAGGAAGGGATTTACTGGTCAGTGGACTGCTTCCGCTGTCGCCCAAAGTTTTTGAACTTGTCACTGACTTATTATGAATGCGCTGCAGGTGACGTATAAGGGAGGATGTTCCGAGGTGGTTAACGTCCTTACCCCTACTTATTACAGCTTGACAAAGGCAACACACGGCTTGACACCTGTTGTCCGCATTTCTGTTGAAATACTTCCACACCGAAGAGCTGATTTTTTTGGTATTTTCACCAGGCATGTCAATGGCCATATTCCTCCCACGGACAACAGGTGTCTCCCCGGGTGCCTGACTTAAACAAACCACCTCACCATCAGAATCCTCCTGGTCAATTTCCTCCCCAGCGCCAGCAACACCCATATCCTCCTCATCCTGGTGTACTTCAACACTGACATCTTCAATCTGACTATCAGGAACTGGACTGCGGGTGCTCCTTCCAGCACTTGCAGGGGGCGTGCAAATGGTGGAAGGCGCATGCTCTTCACGTCCAGTGTTGGGAAGGTCAGGCATCGCAACCAACACAATTGGACTCTCCTTGTGGATTTGGGATTTCGAAGAACGCACAGTTCTTTGCTGTGCTTTTGCCAGCTTGAGTCTTTTCATTTTTCTAGCGAGAGGCTGAGTGCTTCCATCCTCATGTGAAACTGAACCACTAGCCATGAACATAGGCCATTGCCACTCCGTGTGGTAAATGGCATATTGGCAAGTTTACGCTTCTCCTCCGACAATTTTATTTTAGATTTTTGAGTCCTTTTTTTACTGATATTTGGTGTTTTGGATTTTACATGCTCTGTACTATGACATTGGGCATCGGCCTTGGCAGACAACGTTGCTGGCATTTCATCGTCTCGGCCATGACTAGTGGCAGCAGCTTCAGCACGAGGTGGAAGTCGATCTTGATCTTTCCCTATTTTTGGAACCTCAACATTTTTGTTCTCCATATTTTAATAGGCACAACTAAAAGGCACCTCAGGTAAACAATGGAGATGGATGGATACTAGTATACTTATGGATGACGAGCGACTGCCGACACAGAGGTAGCTACAGCCGTGGACTACCGTACTGTGTCTGCTGCTAATATAGACTGGATGATAATGAGATAAAATTAAAATATATATATATATATCACACTAGTACTGCAGCCGGACAGGTATATATTATGTAATGACGGACCTGCTGGACACTGTCTGTCAGCACTGCAGACTCCTAAAGTAAGCTACTAGTATCAAGAAGATAGAAAAAAAAAAAACCACGGGTAGGTGGTATACAATTATGGATGGACGAGCGACTGCCGACACAGAGGTCACTACAGCCGTGGACTACCGTACTGTGTCTGCTGCTAATATAGACTGGATGATAATGAGATAAAATTAAAATATATATATATATCACACTAGTACTGCAGCCGGACAGGTATATATTATGTAATGACGGACCTGCTGGACACTGTCTGTCAGCACTGCAGACTCCTAAAGTAAGCTACTAGTATCAAGAAGATAGAAAAAAAAAAAACCACGGGTAGGTGGTATACAATTATGGATGGACGAGCGACTGCCGACACAGAGGTAGCTACAGCCGTGGACTACCGTACTGTGTCTGCTGCTAATATAGACTGGATGATAATGAGATAAAATTAAAATATATATATATTATATATCACACTAGTACTGCAGCCGGACAGGTATATATTATGTAATGACGGACCTGCTGGACACTGTCTGTCAGACTCAGCACTGCAGACTCCTAAAGTAAGCTACTAGTATCAAGAAGATAGAAAAAAAAAAACCACGGGTAGGTGGTATACAATTATGGATGGACGAGCGACTGCCGACACAGAGGTAGCTACAGCCGTGGACTACCGTACTGTGTCTGCTGCTAATATAGACTGGATGATAATGAGATAAAATTAAAATATATATATATATCACACTAGTACTGCAGCCGGACAGGTATATATTATGTAATGACGGACCTGCTGGACACTGTCTGCAGAATGCGTTTATAAAAACACCACACGACGAGTGTTTAACTTTTTCAGGCAGACAATCACAATATACTGGTGGTCAGCAGACAATCACAATACTGGTGGTCAGTGGTCACTGGTCAGTCACACTAGCAGTGGCACTCTGGCAGCAAAAGTGTGCACTGTACTTAAAATATGTACTCCTGCTATAACTGCTCCCCAGTCTCCCCCACAATTAAGCTGTGTGAGCAGTGAGCACTCAGCACAGTCAGATAATGATATACAGTATTACATATAATGCAGCACACTGGGCTGAGCACAGATATGGTATGTGACTGTGTCACACTGTGTATCGTTTTTTTTCAGGCTGAGAACGGATTAATTAAACTGGTGGTCACTGGTCACACTATCAGCAGCAAGTAGTACTCCTCCTAATAATATGCTCCCCAAAATTTGTGTCTCTCTCTAGTACTCTAGTCTAAACGGAGAGGACGCCAGCCACGTCCTCTCCCTATCAATCTCAATGCACGTGTGAAAATGGCGGCGACGCGCGGCTCCTTATATAGAATCCGAGTCTCGCGATAGAATACGAGCCTCGCGAGAATCCGACAGCGGGATGATGACGTTCGGGCGCGCTCGGGTTAACCGAGCAAGGCGGGAAGATCCGAGTCGCTCGGCCCCGTGTAAAAAAACCTGAAGTTCGGGCGGGTTCGGATTCCGAGGAACCGAACCCGCTCATCTCTACCCTCTATACAGTACACTGACCTCTATATACCTGCTAGTACATCCCTGATGCCTATATTCCCTAAGCTAAATCCCTGATGCCTCTATTCCCTACGCTACATCCCTGACGCCTCTATTCCCTATGCTACATCCCTGACGCCTCTATACCCTACGCTACATCCCTGATGCCTCTATTCCCTACGCTACATTCCTGATGCCTCTATAACCTACGCTACATCCCTGACGCCTCTATACCCTACGCTACATCCCTGACGCCTCTATACAGTACAATGCATTACTGATCCCTCTAGACCATACATCCTCATTACATAAGAGAGAGTGTGAAACACTGGAAAAAATAAGGATAAAGTGGACTACAGAAACTGATGCTCTAAACAAAGGAGAGAGAGAGAGAGAGAAAAGCACAAGGGAAAGTGGGCAATCGGAACACCATAGAGAGAGGAGAGATAGAAATGCCTGAAAAAGTAAAGGGGGTTGGGTACGGCATCCGGCGCTCGGGATTCCAGCAGTCACATGATACCTAATCCTAACCCTCTGGGGGGGTGGCGGATAGGGCTAACCCTCAGGGGGTGGCAGCTAGGACTAACCCCCCCCCCCCTCCTAGTGCCTTCCCTAACACCCCCTCCCCCGGTCCTAACCCTCCCTCCAATACTCGCCTTCGGGATGTTGGCTGTCTGTGTGCCGGCACCAGTCTCCCAAGTGGTGTCAGGATTCCAACATCGGTCAAATGACCGCCGGTATACCGTCTGCCGGGATGGTAATTGTATCCTGAGGACAGGTAGTGAGTGTGGAGGGATAGGTGGTTCAGTAAAATGTAACAGCTCAAACTGCGATCATTCACTGATAAATTGATTTATAGCTCTCCCTTTTTAACCATTGCAGTCATAAAAGCAATGTTTTTTAAACTTTTAAATAAAGCTTGTTAGCATCCCCAGCACACTGTATATGCTGGGAGATGTAGTTCTCAATATGAAAACATTTAATTACTGTATGAACTTTAATTCCCCAACTGAAACCTCTCACAAACACACACTCCTAAATCTAGTACACACACACACACACATTTCCCCAGTACTGACAACTCTCATCACTTCCACACACTGACAACTCCCTCCTGCTCCTCTCCCCACTGACACTGACAGCTCCCTCACAGTCACACACATCCTCCACCCCCCCACACACACACTGATAGCACACATGCACAAATCCCCCCCTCCTCGACACTAACTGTCACGGACTGCTTGGGCAGCAGGGGGCAGGCTCTGACTTGAAGTGCTGAAATTCAACAGCTCTCTCGAACTTGCAAGGCATGGCTGTGCAGCTGTCTCCAGCCATCTCCTTGCCCACTGTGTAATTTGTGGCGTTCTCTGATGTTCCCCGCTCTGCCTCTACAACCGGCACATAATGTACAGCAGTGGTGACTCCTGAGTATGGGCCTGGAGAACTCCGCCTACCGGGGGGTAGGGATTAATAATTTCAAAGGGGCAGAGCTAGGAGTGAAGCAGTGGACAGCAGTTGAGGGGCGTTTCAAACTGTAACAGGGTTGGGACAATTTCAGTATCCTTCCCTCACCGTCTAATTGGTCAGTCCCACGCCGAGACTGCAGAACTCTATCCCTTAGCCACGGTTGGCACAGCTGGATGGTGCCCCTGGCAAGTGCCATCCTGGCCAAGGGGTAGATACGCCCCTGAGGGTCAGGGCCAGCAACAGAAATCTCGGGGCCCAGTACACTGATATCTCTGGGGCCCCCTCAATCCCCCCTTAACTTGGCAGAGGGATCTTTAAAAAAAAATGGAGCCTTTGACTCGGACCGTCAGTGAGGCCGGCAGGTGGTTTTCATACTGGGCTATCCAGCTCTTCGGTGGCGGTGGCAGGGACATTCAGAAAAGGGCCAGCACAGCAACATGCATAATAATGGCAATACAGTATGGACCACAGGGACTGGACAAAGTGATGGGGTAAAAGGAGGGGGGAGGGTTTAGTTGGCCTGTTAATTGTTTTCCTGCTTAAATTGAGCAGATGGTGGATACACTTTAAAAAGCAATATTGGCACTGTGGCCCCATTATTTCTGTTCTTAATACTTGGAGCCCTGAACAAGTGTCCCCTTTGTCCCCCCTGTCACCGGGCCTGTTCAGGCGTTACCTATGGAGAAGCTGCGACATGACATCCTAGGACACAATACTGCACCATGCATCACCATTATATTTCAGTGTGCCTTGTCAATATTTAAATCTTGTTCTGTGTGACGTGAGTTGTAAATGGTTAAAAATCTCTGTGCTACAGTATCGTCACCATGTAGTTATAACAACACCGCAAAACCACCAAAAGACGTGTTTTGGTAGAGGGACTGCTGGAGGGGCCCATTGGGGCCCCCAGTTTGCTACCCCACCCCAGTATACCTGTGCTGTAGCCAGTGGAAGGGGCACTATCTTCCCGGTGATCTCTTCGGGAAGATGGTGCCGCACATAGAAAGCAAAGACTCTGGCTGCACTCTCCTGCCCTCGCTCTAAGCAAGGTGATCGGGCCACAAAAGGACCCCTGTCGGACCCCGGCCTGTGGGCCACAAAAGGATGCATTGGGGGCGGCATGCGGCCCATGGGTTTGACACCCCTGCCCTAGAGTATCAAAATTTGTTTCACGGCACCCCTAGGCCAAAGTTTTTTTTATTGAGAAATTCAGAAAAAAAATATAAAATTAAGTAAATTGTGTTTATAGCATGTCATCCTCAGGTTCAGTTATGTTGTGAGGGAATGGTTTTGCCAATTTAATAAAGTATAAATAATTTTAATTGGTCCTGGACCACCAAACTATGCTACCAGTGCAAGAACCCCAGTTTGGAAACTACTGCCATAAAATAAACCTTTTTTTTTTTTTTTTAAACTACATGTAATACACCTTAGATCTCAGTTCCTAAAAGGTTTTAAACCTTTGCATACAGTAAACTACACATATTTAAAAATCCTACACCGGGCACAAGTGCTCACGGACCAATTTCATGGCAGTCTCGGATAGGAGGGCATTGTGGATTCACCAAGGGAATGCTGATGCTGACTCCAAGAAGAAAGGGAGTCTCTTCCCTATGAAGGTGAAGCCTTGTTTGGCGACGGCCTAGTTAATTTGATCTCGGCAGCTCCCGCAGGTAAGTCATCCTTCTTGCCCTATGTTCCCTCTCAACGGATGAAGACGCATCATTATCTGACGCAGTCATTTCGGCCCAATAGATATGCAAGAAGTTAAGATTCCCCTTTCTTTGCAGGTAGAGGAAGGAAAAGAGGGAAGAGGTCTGTAGCCTCTTCAAGATCGCAGGAGCAGAGATCGTCCTCTGCTTTTGCCAAATCCACTGCATGACGCTGGGGCTCTCTTGCAGGAGCCCGCACCAGTGGGGGGCACGTCTAAAACTCTTCAGTCAGTTCTGGATTCATTCGGACCTGGACTCGTGGGTTTTACAAATAGTGTCCCAAGGGTACAAACTGGGGTTTCAAGATGTTCCCCCTCACCGATTGTTCAAATCAGCCTTAGTCAGCAGGGAGAAGGTTTTTATTCAAGCCTCTTCGTGGTCCCGAAGCCGGACGGCTCAGTCAGACCAATCTTAAATCTGAAATCCCTTAATTTCTACCTAAAGAAATTCAATTTCAAGATGGAATCTCTCAGGGTAGTGATCTCCAGTCCGGGGGATAAAGGAGATTTCATGGTTTTGGTAGACATAAAGGATGCCTACTTATATGTTCCCATTTAGCCACTGCATCAAGCTACCTGAGGTTTGCAATTCAGGATTGTCATTACCAATTTCAGACGTTGCCGTTTGGTCTGTCCACGGCTCCGAGGATTTTCACCAGGGTGATGGCGGAAATGATGGTTCTCCTTCGCAAGCAAGGAGTCACAATTATCCCGTACTTGGATGATCTCCTGATAAAGGCGAGATCCAGGGACCAGTTGGTGCAAAACATCTACTCTCCCTGACAGTTCTTCAACAACATGGTTGGCTCCTAAACTTGCAAAAATCGCAGTTGGTCCCAATGACGCGGTTGTTGTTTTTGGGAGTGATACTGGACACAGAAGAGGTTTTCTTCTAGTGGAAAGGCTCTGGAGATCCAGAGTCTGGTCAAACAAATTCTGAAACCAGCAAGAGTGTTAATCCATCATTGCATTCAGTTGCTGGGGAAGATGGTTGCGGCCTACGAGGCCATTCAGTTTGGCAGGTTCCATGCCAGAGTGTTCCAGTGGGACCTGTTGGACAAGTGGTCCGGATCCCACCTACACATGCACCGGAGGATAATCCTGTCTTCCAAGACCAGAATCTCACTCCATTGGTGGCTGCACAGTTCTCACCACCTAGAGGGGCGATGGTTCGGGATCCAGGACGGGATCCTAGGGACCACGGATGCAACCCTCTGAGGCTGGAGAGCAGTCACACAGGGGGAAAACATCCAAGGAAGATGGTCAAGTCTTCCTTGGATGTTTTCATCTCCACATAAATGTTCTGGAGTTAAGGGCCATTTAATAACTGCAGACACAGTACGCACTGGGACGGGTGCCCAGCATCCTCTACGGACTAAGAGAAAAGGATTTACCGGTAGGTATTAAAATCCTATTTTCTCTAACGTCCTAGAGGATGCTGGGGACTCCGTAAGGACCATGGGGATAGACGGGCTCCGCAGGAGACATGGGCACTTTAAGAAAGACTTTAGTTCTGGGTGTGCACTGGCTCCTCCCTCTATGCCCCTCCTCCAGACCTCAGTTTGATACTGTACCCAGTGGAGACTGGGTGCTTTTCAGGAGCTCTCCTGAGCTTTCTGACAGAAAGTATTTTGTTAGGTTTTTCATTTTCAGGGAGCACTGCTGGCAACAGACTCCCTCATCGAGGGACTGAGGGGAGAGAAGCAGCCCTACTCTCTGAGTTGCAAGGTCCTGCTTCTTAGGCTACTGGACACCATTAGCTCCAGTGGGATTGGTACGCAGGATCTCACCCTCGCCGTCCGTCCCAGAGCCGCGCCGCCGTCCCCCTCGCAGAGCCGGAAGATAGAAGCCGGGTGAGTATGAGAAGAAAAGAAGACTTCAGAGGCGGCAGAAGACTTCATGATCTTCACTGAGGTAACGCACAGCACTGCAGCTGTGCGCCTTTGCTCCCATACACCTCACATACTCCGGTCACTGTAAGGGTGCAGGGCGCAGGGGGGGCGCCCTGGGCAGCAATATAAACCTCTTTCGCAAAAATATAACATATATACAGCTGGGCACTTTATATATGTATAAGCCCCCACCAATTTTACAGTTTAAGCGGGACAGAAGCCCGCCTCCGAGGGGGCGGGGCTTCTCCCTCAGCACTCACCAGCGCCATTTTTTCTCCACAGCACCGCTGAGAGGAAGCTCCCCGGACTCTACCCTGCTTATACCACGTTAGACAAGAGGGTTGAAAAGAGGGGGGGGGGGCACATAATTCGCAAATTACATACAGCAGCACTACTGGGCAAACATTAAGTTACTGTTTTATTCCTGGGTTATATAGCGCTGGGGGGTGTGCTGGCATACTCTCTCTCTGTCTCTCCAAAGGGCCTTGTGGGGAAACTGTCTTCAGAAAAAGCATTCCCTGTGTGTGAAGTGTGTCGGTACACGTGTGTCGACATGTCTGAGGAAGAAGGCTATATTAGAGAGGAGCGGGAGCAAATGAATGTGGTGTCTCCGCCGACAGCTGATTGGATGGATATGTGGAATGTTTTAAATGCTAGTGTAAACTCATTGCACAAAAGATTAGACAAGGCAGAAGCTTTGGGACAGCCAGGGTTTCAACCCATGCCTGATCCTATGTTGCAGGGACTGTCAGGGTCTCATAAGCGCCCACTATCCCAGATTGTTGACACAGATACCGACACGGATTCTGACTCCAGTGTTGATTACGATGATGCAAAGTTACAGCCAAAATTGGCAAAATCCATTCGATTTATGATTATGGCAATAAAAGATGTTTTGCACATCACAGAGGAACCCCCTGTCGCTGACAAGAGGGTACATATGTACAAGGGAAAGAAGCCTGAGGTAACCTTTCCCCCCTCACACGAGCTGAACGAGTTATGTGAAAAAGCTTGGGAATCTCCAGATAAAAGACTGCAGATTTCCAAAAGGATTCTTATGGCGTATCCTTTCCCATCAACGGATAGGTTACGATGGGAATCCTCCCCTAGGGTGGACAAAGCATTAACACGCTTATCCAAGAAGGTAGCCCTCCCGTCCCAGGATACGGCTACCCTCAAAGAGTGTGCTGACCGCAAACAGGAGATTACCCTGAAGTCCATTTATACACATTCAGGTACCTTACTCAGACCGGCAATTGCGTCGGCCTGGGTGTGTAGTGCTGTAGCGGCATGGACAAATACCTTATCTGAGGGGATGGATAGCCTAGACAAGGATACTATTTTATTGACCCTGGGGCATATAAGAGATGCTGTCCTATATATGTGTGTATGCAAACTACAGGTGGTGCTGCAGGGCCCACGCTCTTTTACTTGTCTTGTAGAGCAGCTCTGAAGCTGTTACAGTGCCCAGCTGCTGCAAGAAATCAGCTTGAATGCTTCAGGGGCTTGGGCATGGCCAACATGAGCCCCACACCGAAGGAGGGTGGGGGTGTTTAATGCAAACTTGGGGTTATCCAAGCGCCGCAAAAGGCCGCCATGCCCTGCATGCCCCTTTTCTCTTTTCATATACAGATGAGGGTTCCAGCCAACTTTGGCCCACTGCTTGGATGACATCACCGTATGCAAATCCGTCTGCTGCAGACCTTCCCCCAGGAATGCTTGCAATAGTTGTTGCATATGGTTTAATGTCTGAGGGTGCTTCAGTATTAGGCAGCCTTCCGCCCTCCCATGTTCATCTGAAAAGATGTGGTCTCCCTGCAGTTGTTGTCCCCAGACGAGAGTTCCCTTGTGCTTCCTCAGTTAAATCTCCTTAACTTGACGGGGGTGTGCCCGAGCAGCCACCCTCCCCAGCCCTATCCCAACACATACTTATCTTGCATATGAGATCTCTTGATCATGAAGATAGTTCTCACAGGTTGAGGTTCATCCTGGCCCCGCTCCCCGCTGGAGAGGGCTGATGGGGACAGCAGCGGGGCTTCAGCAGAAGGGTGAGTACGTGTGGCCAGAGACCTCCCTTCCCATGTGTAGGCCTGCAGAGTCTGCCGCGCAGGATGGGGCATGTGGCACTCTCCCTCCCAGGGGCTCTTCCAGATGTAGCTCCTCAGCAGTATTTTTCCCGGGCTGCGCGGCGCTCTCCCCGACTGGCATCCGCCCTGGAACACTGCCTTCCTCAACGCAACATCAGCAGGGGGCCCTGGCCTCATCACCATCCCAGGTCTTTCTCATGTATGTATCATGTATGTGTGTGTGATATATGTATGAATCATATATGTTTGTGATATATATATATATATATATATATATATGTATCTATCTATCTATCTATCTATCTATCTATCTATCTATCTATCTATCTATCTATCTATCTATCTATCTATCGTATGTGTGTGTATATATATGTATCTATCATGTATGTATGTATGTATCTATCTTGTATGTATGTGTTCTATCTATCTATCTATCTATCTATCTATCTATCGTGTGTGTGATATATGTATGTATCTATCATGTATGTGTTATATGTATGTATCACACCTTCCTCTATACATATACATACATACATACATACATACATACACACACACACACACACACACACACACCTATATCTGTACGTACACTGACATACACACACCAACATCTATACATTAACACGCTGACCCCTAAACGTACACCAACGTACCCACACCTGCATCTATACCTACACATGCTGACACGTGGACGTACACCGGCTTACCCACATGTGAATCTATACATACATGTGCTGACACCTGGACATACACTGATGTACCCACACCTAACATCTATACATACACATGCTAACACCTGGACGTATACAGACGTACCCACATTTGCATCCATGCATATATAGATGTAGGTGTGTGTACGTCAGTGTACGTCCAGGTGTCAACGCGTGTATGTATAGATGCAGGTGTGGGTACGTCTGTGTATGTCCAGGTGTCAGAATGTGTATGTATAGATGCAAGTGTGGGTACGTCGGTGTATGTCCATTTGTCAGCGCGTGTATATATAGATGCAGGTGCTTGTATGTTGGTGTATGTCCAGGTGTCAGCATGTGTATGTATAGATGCAGGTGTGGGAATGTTGGTGTATGTCCAGGTGTCAGGGCGTGTATGTATGGATATTAGGTGTGGGTACATCAGTGTATGTCCAGGTGTTAGCGCATGTATGTATAGATGTATATATACACACACATACGATAGATAGATAGATAGATAGATAGATAGATAGATAGATAGATAGATAGATAGATAGATATTATAAGGGCACGGTCGTGCCCTTATATTAAGGCTGAATCGAACAAACGGAATTCTCCCATAGGGAACTTCTGAGATGGGGGCATGGTGTTTGAGGGGCTACACCTCAAAACTGATTGGACGTACTGAGCTGAAATTTGGCATGGGCGTGTAGAATCGTCACCCGGTGCTGCATGCCAAATTTCAGGGCAAAATAATAAAAAATGAGGAATTGGGAGTAACCTAAAGTTCCAACTGTCAGTTTTTTTCTGTGACTTCCTTTGTGGCTTTTTGACACCGTTTTCCTATAGAGTGAATTAGATATTTTTTGGGAAGGCATAACTCCGGATAGAGGACGAATTAAGACTTGGGGTTTGTTTTACTAGATAGAGTATGCCCCAGTGTAGTGCCTTTTGGGGTTGTGGTTTTTCAGAAAGTTATAGGGTTTTTTTAATTAAGAGAAATATGCCCCATTATAGAGATAGGGCTTTTCAATTTGTTGCGGCTGCGCAGTGGCCGCCAGGAGAGCGAGAGTGAGTGAGGGAAGGGGTCTCGTGCAGGCTGAGGTTATAAAAGTAGCTGCTGGCAGCGGGAGGAGAGCCAGCGGTTCCTGGGTGTGTGCACCTGCGGTCCCTTACAGACTGCAGCGACCCATTAGGACTGTGGAGGAGAGGGGTAGCGGCATAGCAGCCGCAGGCTTACCGAAAGTGCTCACTACTGAGCAATATGGTCCCCTTACCCGAAGTGGGAGCCGCAGCGGGAGGAATAGCTGGAGTTGCGCCGCAGGAGAAAGTCAGAGGACATCCAGAAGAGACATCCGGTGCAGCGCTGACTCCTGACTGACAGCGCTTGCCTACTGAGCGGTGTGGTACCCCCACACCTGAAGCGGGTGCGGGAGCGGCAGCCGGAGAAGACAGCTGTGCTGCACGGAAGAAGTCAGGCAGCAGCAGCACCAGCGGGCTGAGGTGGGGAGGATCAGTATGGTCCCTTACGTGCGGCTCACATTCAGATCCATCCAGCTCCCTTCCCCTGCACCCTTAGCAGCCTGCCCCCACATCTCATTCACCCACCGCCGCAGACTCCTCCCCCACACGGTTATTATAATAAGGCCACCCCCCTACCCCCTTCCCTCCCTGCTGTGTGTCCAGCCCCCCCCCCCTCACCTGCTGTGTGTCCGCCCCCCCCCCTCACCTGCTGTGTGTCCAGCCCCCCCCCCCTCACCTGCTGTGTGTCCGGCCTACCCCCCCCTCTCTGCTGTGTGTCCAGCCACCCCCCCCCCTCACCTGCTGTGCGTCCGGCCTACCCCCCCCTCCTGCTGTGTGTCCAGCCCCCCCCCCTCCCTGCTGTGTCCGGCCTACCCCCCCCCCTCCCTGCTGTTTGTCCGGCCTACCCCCCCCTCCCTGCTGTGTGTCCAGACCCCCCCCCTCACCTGCTGTGTGTCCAGCCACGCCCCCCCCCCCTCACCTGCTGTGTGTCCGGCCTACCCCCCCCTCCCTGCTGTTTGTCCGGCCACCCTCCCCTCCCCTGCTGTGTGTCCGGCGGCCTACCCCCCCCCCCCCTCCCTGCTGTGTGTCCGGCCTACCCCCCCTCACCTGCTGTGTGTCCAGCCCCCCCCCCTCACCTGCTGTGTGTCCAGCCCCCCCCCTCCTCCCCTGCTGTGTGTCCGGCCTACCCCCCCCCCTCCCTGCTGTTTGTCCGGCCACCCTCCCCTCCCCTGCTGTGTGTCCGGCCACCCTCCCCTCCCCTGCTGTGTCCGGCCTACCCCCCCCTCCCCTGCTGCGTGTCCAGCCCCCCCCCCCCCCCTCACCTGCTGTGTGTCCAGCCCCCCCCCTCACCTGCTGTGTGTCCAGCCCCCCCCCCTCACCTGCTGTGTGTCCAGCCCCCCCCCTCACCTGCTGTGTGTCCAGCCCCCCCCTCACCTGCTGTGTGTCCAGCCCCCCCCTCACCTGCTGTGTGTCCAGCCCCCCCCCCTCACCTGCTGTGTGTCCAGCCCCCCCCTCACCTGCTGTGTGTCCAGCCCCCCCCCCTCACCTGCTGTGTGTCCAGCCCCCCCCCTCACCTGCTGTGTGTCCAGCCACCCCCCCTCCCCTGCTGTGTGTCCGGCCTACCCCCCCCCCCCTCCCTGCTGTTTGTCCGGCCACCCTCCCCTCCCCTGCTGTGTGTCCTGCCTACCCCCCCTCCCTGCTGTGTGTCCAGCCACCCCCCCCCTCCCCTCCCCTCCCCTCCCCTCCCCTGCTGTTTGTCTGGCCACCATCCCCTCCCCTGCTGTGTGTTCGGCAACTCCCCCCTCTTCCCGCTGTGTTCGGCCACCCCCTCCCCCCTCCCCTCCCTGCCGTGTGTCCGGTCACCCTCCCCTCTCTGCTGTGTGTCCAGCCACCCCCCCCCTCTCTGCTGTGTGTCCAGCCACCCCCCCCAGACACGCAGCGCCTGATACACAAAGACATGCAACGCCTGACACGCATACGCATATGCAGCGCCTGACACACACGCACACACACAGCACCTGACACACACACACACACACACACACACACACACACACACAGCACCTGACACACACGCACACACACAGCACCTGACACACACACACACACAGCACCTGACACTCACAATTGTGCCCATCAGCAGCTATTCTAATGTTGCTGCCAATGGGTGTGACACATTCATTTCTTCTGTGGGGTACACTGGACTCCACAAGGATTCACATTGGGGTGTAGAGTAGGATCTTGATCTGAGGCACCAACAGGCTCAAAGCTTTTGACTGTTCCCAAGATGCTCAGCGCCCCCTCCTCTATAACCTCGCTTCCATGAACAGGGAGCTCAGTTTGTAGTTGGTGCCTTCATTAGCAGGCCACTTAAGAGGGGGCTGCCTCAGGCAGCCTATTCTTAGCTATTAATTTTGACAAGAAAAGAAGAACTTTTTTTTATAATAATCTACAAGGGCTGCAGCAGGCTAGGTCTAATAGACATCTTTACTGCAGCTCCATCACTCCCAGCGGCGCAGTATACTCCAGCGCCCTGGTTGCTGGGTCACTGCAGCGGAGGCTCCGGTTTCTTCCTAAGGTCAGTCACACACACACCGCCCTCCGGGATCACGAGGCCGCTGATGAAAGGGAGGTAAGGGACTTCTGTGCCCACACTATACCGTGATCCAGCGTGGCTGTAGGGGGCGGGCCATGTGCGCACTGGCGTGGACACTGATTACTGGGCAGCTGCTCCACTAGCCACCAGGGACAGTTAAGGAGCACAGCTCTGGGGGGTTTTCTCTTATATTAACCCCATTTTGTACTACCCGCAGTGCATTGTGATAGGTAATAGAGCCTGATTCAGGTTGGATTGCAATCGCAATAAGCAGTCCAACTGCAAAAATTGCTAAGAGCATACGCATGCGCCTGCATTTTCTGCGGCACCCCGCAGTTAATGCGATCGCCTCTGACTGTCAATCGGTGCTGGGGGGGGGGGTCAGCAACACTCCATTTCCAAGTCGGAGATGGAGCGGTGCGTGGGCAGGGCTTCAAAATGGGGTCGGCAACGGAGAAACAGGAGGCGTGGTCAGAGCGGTTGCATGACATCACATGCAGCAGCTGCGATCACAAAAATGGAGGCGGCTTCCTGCGCACACATACAGTCTGCACCAACAGGAGGCTAACCCATTTTTTATGATCACGCTGAACTGCACTGCGACTGCAATTTCAGCGTGGTCAAGAAGGGAGGCGGCATGCTGGGTGGCCCCAGCATGCGAACCAAAGGATTGCAAATTCTGTTACTTAGCAGAATTTGCAATCCTTACTGAATTAGGCCCATTGATTACAAAATATATTTGTAAATATTTGAAGTTTTTCTTCAGGGACTAACACAAAAGATGCTTGGGGCTACTAACACATGGGTAAGCCACGTAAAGCTTCCCATGGGTCAGTGGCATCACAACGGGGTTGCGGCCCACACCCGAGTGTCACCCGCCAAGGGGGGTGACACCAAAGTGCCGGCTCCTCTTCAGTGACAGAATATGGGTGTTTCACTGTGACATTACGTGCAACACCCAGTTTCTGTCACTGTGCAGGAGCCAGCACCACTCACACACTAGTCCCCGGGTGCAGCACTCAACCCCCGGGATACCCGGAGCAACAAAATGGAGATTCAGGCCAACAGGCCACACCCCTACCTATGAGACCATGCCTCCATTTTACCATTGCGCTGCTTATCTGCGCGCACTGCATTACAATCTCCCTCGCTGCCTCTCTGGGTGTCACCAATGATAGTGACACCTTTGCCATGCTTGTAGCAGCTGGTCCTAAGATCTACGCCTCCAGCCCTGAGTGTTTGCCCTTGTGACTTGTTGATCATCATAGCGAAGCAGATTCTTACAGAAAACTGCAGGGGCTTAGATTGAAAAGAAAAACATTGACGAACCCATCATTTCAGCAACAGGGTCTGCTACACGGCTGACTGAAATGACTGGTTGGTTTGGACCCCCACCAAAAAAGAAGCAATCAATCTCTCCTTGCACAAACTGGCTCTACAGAGGCAAGATGTCCACCTCATCATCCTCCGATTCCTCACCCCTTTCACTGTGTACATCGCCCTCCTCACAGATTATTAATTCGTCCCCACTGGAATCCACCATCTCAGATCCCTGTGTACTTTCTGGAGGCAATTGCTGGTGAATGTCTCCACGGAGGAATTGATTATAATTCATTTTGATGATCATCATCTTCTCCACATTTTCTGGAAGTAACCTCGTACGCCGATTGCTGACAAGGTGAGCGGCTGCACTAAACACTCTTTTGGAGTACACACTGGAGGGAGGGCAACTTAGGTAGAATAAAGCCAGTTTGTGCAAGGGCCTCCAAATTGCCTCTTTTTCCTGCCAGTATACATACGGACTGTCTGACGTGCCTACCTGGATGCGGTCACTCATATAATCCTCCACCATTCTTTCAAAGGTGACAGAATCATATGCAGTGACAGTAGACGACATGTCAGTAATCGTTGCCAGGTCCTTCAGTCCGGACCAGATGTCAGCACTCACTCCAGACTGCCCTGCATCACCGCCAGCGGGTGGGCTCGGAATTCTTAGCCTTTTCCTCGCACCCCCAGTTGCGGGAGAATGTGAAGGAGGAGCTGTTGACGGGTCACGTTCCGCTTGACTTGACAATTTTCTCACCAGCAGGTCTTTGAACCTCTGCAGACTTGTGTCTGCAGGAAAGAGAGATACAATGTAGGTTTTAAATCTAGGATCGAGCACGGTGGCCAAAATTTATTGCTCTGATTTCAACAGATTGAATCCTGGTTAAGCGAATTAAGGGCTCCATCCACAAGTCCCACATGCCTAGCGGAATCGCTCTGTTTTAGCTCCTCCTTCAATGTCTCCAGCTTCTTCTGCAAAAGCCTGATGAGGGGAATGACCTGACTCAGGCTGGCAGTGTCTGAACTGACTTCATGTGTGGCAAGTTCAAAAGATTGCAGAACCTTGCACAACGTTGAAATCATTCTCCACTGCGCTTGAGCCAGGTGCATTCCCCCTCCTTTGCCTATATCGTGGGTAGATGTATAGGCTTGAATGGCCTTTTGCTGCTCCTCCATCCTCTGAAGCATATAGAGGGTTGAATTCCACCTCGTTACCACCTCTTGCTTCAGAGGATGGCAGGGCAGGTTCAGGAATGTTTGGTGGTGCTCCAGTCTTCGGCACGCGGTGGCTGAATGCAGAAAGTGGCCCGCAATTCTTCGGGCCACCGACGGCATCTCTTCCACGCCCCTGTCGTTTTTTAAATAATTCTGCACCACCAAATTCAATGTATGTGCAAAACATGGGACGTGCTGGAATTTGCCCAGATGTAATGCACGCACAATATTGGTGGCGTTGTCCGATGTCACAAATCCCCAGGAGAGTCAAATTGGGGTAAGCCATTCTGCGATGATGTTCCTCAGTTTCCGTAAGAGGTTGTCAGCTGTGTGCCTCTTATGGAAAGTGGTGATACAAAGCGTAGCCTGCCTAGGAACGAGTTGGCATTTGCGAGATGCTGCTACTGGTGCCGCCGCTGCTGTTCTTGCTGCGGGAGGCAATACATCTACCCAGTGGGCTGTCACAGTCATATAGTCCTGAGTCTGCCCTGCTCCACTTAACCACGGACATGTGGACTAGTGGACATTAGGTACAACTGCATTTTTTAGGACACTGGTGACTCTTTTTCTGAGGTCTGTGTACATTTTCGGTATCGCCTGCCTAGAGAAATGGAACCTAGATGGCATTTGGTACCGGGGACACAGTACCTCAATCAAGTCTCTAGTTGCCTCTGAATTAACGATGGATACCGGAACCACGTTTCTCACCACCCAGGCTGACAAGACCTGAGTTATCCGCTTTGCAGCAGGATGACTGCTGTGATATTTCATCTTCCTCGCAAAGGACTGTTGGACAGTCAATTGCCTACTGGAAGTAGTACAAGTGGTCTTCCGACTTCCCCTCTGGGATGACGATCGACTCCCAGCAGCAACAACAGCAGCGCCAGCAGCAGTAGGCGTTACACTCAAGGATGCATCGGAGGAATCCCAGGCAGGAGAGGACTCGTCAGACTTGCCAGTGACATGGCCTGCAGGACTATTGGCTCTCCTGTCTAAGGAGGAAATTGACACTGAGGGAGTTGGTGGTGTGGTTTGCAGGAGCTTGGTTACAAGAGGAAGGGATTTAGTGGTCAGTGGACTGCTTCCGCTGTCATCCAAAGTTTTTGAACTTGTCACTGACTTATGATTAATGCGCTGCAGGTGACGTATAAGGGAGGATGTTCTGAGGTGGTTAACGTCCTTACCCCTACTTATTACAGCTTGACAAAGGCAACACACGGCTTGACACGTGTTGTCCGCATTTGTGTACAGGATGCATACCTTCATGTCCAAATTTATCCATCTCATCAGTCGTACCTCAGATTTGCGGTACAGGACTGTCATTGCCAATTTCAGACGTTGCTGTTTGGTCTCTCCACGGCCCAGAGAATTTTCACCAAGGTAATGGTGGAAATGATGGTTCTCCTGCGCAAGCAATGTGTCACAATTATCCCGTACTTGAGCGATCTCATAAAAGCGAGATCAAGAGAGCAGTTGCTGAACAGCGTATCACTTTCACTGAAAGTGTTACAGCAACACGGCTGGATTTTCAATATCCCAAAGTCGCAGTTGGTTCCTACGACTCGTCTGTCTTTCTTGGGCATGATTCTGGACACAGACCAGAAGAGGGTTTATCTCCCGATAGAAAAGGCCCAGGAACTCATGACTCTTGTCAGGAACCTATTGAAACCAAAACTTGTGTCAGTGCATCACTGCACTCGAGTCCTGGGAAAGATGGTGGCATCATACAAAGCCATTCCATTCGGCAGGTTCCATGCGAGGACTTTCCAATGGGACCTACTGGACAAGTGGTCTGGGTCACATTTACAGATGCATTGGTTGATCACCCTGTCCCCCAGGGTCAGGGTATCACTCCTGTGGTGGCTGCAGAGTGCTCACCTTCTCGAGTGACGCAGATTCGGCATTCAGGACTGGATCCTGGTGACCACAGATGCAAGCCTCCAAGGTTGGGGAGCAGTCACACAGGGAAGAAATTTCCAAGGTCTTTGGTCAAGTCAAGAGACTTGTCTTCACATCAACATCCTGAAACTAGGGGCCATATACAATGCCCTACGTCAAGCGGAGACCTTACTTTGCGACCAACCGGTTCTGATCCAGTCAGACAACGTCACCGCAGTGGCTCATGTAAACCGCCAAGGCGGCACAAGGAGCAGAGTGGCGATGGCACAAGCTACCTTTGCATTTTTCTCCCAAACGAAGGACACTAGAATGAAAATTTTAAAGCCTCCTGTTAGTGCTTCATCTACACGGTATAGCCCTGAATTTTCCAATGCGTAGCTCTTTGCAAAAGAGAGATATTGGCAAGGAAAAGCTGTCTTGTACCTTTGCATTTTTCTCCCAAACGAAGGACACTAGAAAGAAAATTTTAAAGCCTCCTGTTAGGCCATCATCTACACGGCGTAGCCCTGAATTTTCCAATGCGTAGCTCTTTGCAAAAGAGAGATATTGGCAAGGAAAAGCTGTCTTGTACCTTTGCATTTTTCTCCCAAACGAAGGACACTAGAAAGAAAATTTTAAAGCCTCCTGTTAGGCCATCATCTACACGGCATAGCCCTGAATTTTCCAATGTGCAGCTCTTTGCAAAAGAGAGATATTGGCAAGGAAAAGCTGTCTTGTACCTTTGCATTTTTCTCCCAAACGAAGGAAACTAGAATGAAAATTTTAAAGCCTCCTGTTAGTGCTTCATCTACACGGTATAGCCCTGAATTTTCCAATGCGTAGCTCTTTGCAAAAGAGAGATATTGGCAAGGAAAAGCTGTCTTTCAACTCTTCCACAACTGAAAAACAGATAGTGTTCCGAAGCCTTCCATCCTGTAATATCTTCAGTCTCTCGTCAATGAAGAAAACAATCCCTCCAGCAGACTCTTCAACCACGATACAAGATCACAGCCAAAAGGGCGAGAAGCAACTACACTTGCGTTTAACCAAAATGGCTAAAACTTAGTGGAGGAAAGTGCAGTGCACCAAAACATAAGCTGACACAATCATGGAGAATGCGCCAGCATATATGCTCTTCTATCTATATTTTGCAAACCTGCTCTTGTCCCCTCCAGCTGCTCCATGTAGATTTGACGCCTGGCAAGGTGCATAACCCACTGACAAGCAGGCACACTCCTGCATGAGTTTTCACTCTCACTAGCAGGATGATACACATTCATTTGCATGTGCTCCACCTCTGACACACCGCCCACCCAACCACCCAGTCACCAGAGCCACCCACAAGCCAACTGGCTCCGTGATTTAATTTGCACAGTGCAGTCATCCAGGCAGCATGTCCTTCTCAATGGAATGATCTCTGGTTCCATGGAATCTTCCGCATTGGAATGCTGCGGAACAAAAAGGATTTAAACATTCAGCTTGCTAGCATTCAATGTACCTGCGGCTTGGCTCTAGCACATAGGTCTTCATCCTGTGGCCCTCCAGCTGCTGTGAAACTACACATCCCAGCATGCCCTGCCACAGTTTTGCTATTAAGGTATGCTAAAACTGAGGCAGGGCATGCTGGTATATGTAGTTCCACAGCAGCTGGAGGGTCGCAGGTTGAAGACCCATATTCTAGCATGCCTGTTCTATGATGCATGTTCCGTGATGTCACAATCAGCTTGGAATGGGGTGTCTAGCATGCATTTGCTGACAGCCACTTGAGGGAGACACACATCAGGAGATGCAGCATATCGGAGGTCTTCGATGCCTTTCCAGCAAATGCACACCACCAGCTGCTGGTCTGGACACAAAACAATACCCACAATTGAAGGATCAAAATGCCCAACTACAGGATTAATGTAAGTAGTGAATTTAGGAATGAATTTAGAAGTAGGAAATTAAGTTAGTTCACAAGTACATTCAAATTCCGATCTAAAGTCTAGGTAGGCCTCACGTCCTGGCAGCCCCCAGCATTTAAAAATGCCTTGATTAGAGGTAGGGAATTAAATGTAGATAAGAAGTAGACACAAAATAACACTCCACAGAGCAATTATCAGGTGTCTTTATCAATTGTTGCATTTAAAAAATCAAGCAATTAGGGAACACAATGTTGCGACAATGTAACCCTATTTGCAAAATAGTACTAAATAAGTTTGTCGATGTAAGACATTTGCAAAGGCGCAAACAAAACACGCTGGAAAATGCAACTGAATCTGTTTTTGGAGGATAGAATAGATGCAGGATCAAGTAGCTCAATGGGTAGGGTGTTTGATTAGAATTCAACAGGTTATAGATTTGAATCCTGGGTATGATAGTTTGAGGTGTTATTTAATAAAGTATGTTTATATATTAGTCACACATGGCTTACTTGTACAAATGGCATGTCACCAGTTAGTGCTGACTGTTGATATGCCATTTGCACAAACACGCCATGTGTGACTGTATATGCATTTAAGGAGGGCACCCCGGCAATACCACAAACCATTGAGTGTCAAGTATACTAGATATATCTTCATATCTCATGTGCTTTCTCTGAGACCAATCTTGTTATGCCCCTTCCCCACAAGGCATGCGCCTTTTGTCCATATTGCAAAAATGGGGAGGGGAGGGGGGGGGCATATAATTCTCTGTCACAGGGCACCAAAAAGTCTAGTTATGGCTCTGGTATGCATTATGTAATCTGGCAGACCATATCTCCAACACTGGCTGGTTGGAATAGAAATCCGGTTATCTATGTGAGCAAATGACCATCAACGATTTACTCTCAAACACTAGAAAATGGACAAACATGGTCCCCTAAACAAATTGGTTAAATTTTGGGTTTAACCAATTTGTGTAATGACCATTTTTGACCACTTTTCTAGTGTTTGGGAGCAAATGGTTAATTGACATTTGCTACTATACATTACCAGATTTTCATTCCATCCATCCAGACTGGATAGATAGCCTGACAGATAATTGTGTAGTGTACGCCCAGGATAACTGTCAGTTGTGCTTTCTTTTATGACGGCACATAAATGGGTGGGCAGATCCAGAGCAAGCACTGCCCACTCATGCATAGTTGTCAACTGATGTGAAGTTCCAGGGGGCAATCTCAGTTATAAAGAAAAGTATCTGGAAATTGTCCCTAGTTTAAAAAAAAAATTAAAAAAAATTTGATCAACTCCATTTATTTAGTATGATATCCCAGCAGTCAGAACAACATACTTTATTAAATAACACATCTCAAACTACCATACCCAGGATTCAAACCTATAACCTGTTGAATTCTAATCAAACACCCTACCTATTGAGCTATTTGATCCTGCATAAAAATTGTGAACATTATATGAAGCTATTGGTACTTTGCAAAAAAAAAGTATCAGCATTACAACGCAGCAGATCCATGCAGTTTGCAGCCACACACTACATGTATCTGCTCAGCCACAATGCTGATTATTTCTTCACAAAGTACAAGGTGAGCTCCAAACAGAATTCTCTAGCTTAGAATTATACCTTTCTATGCCAAACCTAGAAGTCGGGCCCCCCACCCTGGGATCCCCCAGAGGGAGGCCTGCACCGTCATGCGGCAGGCTTGTCCGTTTTAGAAGCAGGCTGATGGGCAGCCCAGGCTTGCTTCAGTCTGGGCTTGGCAGGTCTGGAAGCATGAGCTTGCTTTGGATATGCCTGACCTTGGGTACGCTTTACCTGAGGGATGAAAGGGCCAAGGGAAAGTACTTTTAGCCTTCTGCGTGGTAGGAGTCATACGAGGTAGGCAAGCTGTTTTAGCAGTAGCCAGATCAGCTACAATCTTATTGAGGTCTTCTCCAAAGAGAGTGTCTCCCTTGAAAGGAAGCACCTCCAGGGTTTTCTTGGAATCCATATCCACCGACCAGGATCTCAACCAGCTGTATAAAGTATTACCTTGGAACTGGCTCTCCACTCCCCATTATCTGGTTATCATGGCTTCCTCCGCCAGTGTCCAGACTCGCTTGCTGAAGCTCGGCCACTTCTTCCTAGCAGCAGGCTCCTGGATCACTGGGCAGCAGAGGTGCTTGGGAGCCGGAAGGGGGCGGAGCAATCAGGCAGGCAGTTGCAGTGCTGCCCAGCTATCTGTGGTGTGAGAAGAAGCAGGGGCACCCCACCGCTGGCAGTGCTGCAGCTAGCGGTGGTGGCAGCGGCGAGGCTGCTGGGCTGGGTCTTGAAAAAGGTGGAAAGAAGGGTGTTACGGCATGGAATGTACAAACTGCGAGACCCTGCTGGTAGCGCCTTTGTCTATTTAGTAGGAAGGGCACGTAACAGCCGGGGGGCAATGGAGGAAGCCCCTTTAGGGCTGGAGCCCCTTCAGGGCTGGAGCCCGGCGGCAACTGACTCCGTTGTCTCTGGCAGTTCTGCCCCTGGACTAGAGGAATGGTCAAGAACATGGCAACATTTAATGCCAAAAAATGCAAAATCATACACGTGCAAAAATGCAAAGGCTAACTATAATATTAAGGGCATTATAATGGCAAGAGGAAAGCTATCTAAGTATTACTATTTCAGGTGAGCAATGTAACAAAGCAATAGGAAAGGCAAGTCAGATGCTTGTTTGCATAGGTTAAAGAACCAGTAGCAGAAAAAAGTAATACAGGTTGAGTATCCCATATCCAAATATTCCGAAATACGGAATATTCCGAAATACGGACTTTTTTGAGTGAGACTGAGATAGTGAAACCTTTGTTTTTTGATGGCTCAGTGTACACAAACTTTGTTTAATACTCAAAGTTATTAAAAATATTGTATTAAATGAACTTCAAAGTGACTGTGTGTATAAGGTGTATATGACACATGAATGAATTATGTGAATGTACACACACTTTGTTTAATGCACAAAGTTATAAAAAATATTGGCTAAAATGACCTTCAGGCTGTGTGTATAAGGTGTATATGAAACATAAATGCATTCTGTGCTTAGATTTAGGTCCCATCACCATAATATCTCGTTATGGTATGCAATTATTCCAAAATACAGAAAAATCCGATATCCAAAATTCCTCTGGTCCCAAGCATTTTGGATAAGGGATACTCAACCTGTAATGCCACTGTATAGGTCCTTGGTACAGCCACATTTAGAATCCTGTGTTCAGTTCCAGAAGCCATATCTCCAGAAGGCTGTAAATACATTAGGGCAACTAAAATTGTGCATGGCCTACATCACAAAACTTACCTGGAAATACTAAAAAATGTTGATGTGTATAGTTTGGAGAAGGGAAGAGGGAACATACAGTAATAGAAACATTTAAATATATAGGGAGGAATGTAATAGGGTGTGAGAATCAGAAAGTGAGAGATTTTGTGTTTTTTCCTGTTGTTTTTTTTTTTATTGTTTGTTTTTTAAAGTGGCAATCCTTTACATGGCAAAACCAGGTTGAAATTTGCCATGTAAAGGATTGCCACCGTGGGCATGTGTAGAAGGGGCACTGCTACTGTTGGCATTATGTGTGTAAGCTGCACTGATATGGTGGTTATGTGTATAAAGGGCACTGCGACTGTGGGTATTATTATTATTATTATTATTATTAATATTACATGCGGTGTAATGACAATAAGATAGGGCTACTGTGTGGCGTATTTTGATTTGGGGTGCTATTGTGTGGCCATGCCCCTTCCTTGTGATACCACACCTTCTTTTTTTAAGGAGCGCACTGTCCCTTTATTAAGTATTGGAGAGAGGGCCCAAATTAATAGTTTGCAGGGAGGCGCCAAACACCCTAGCACTGGCCCTTTGGTAGGGGACAGGATTTGCTTCTGCTTGTGCACATATGTTATGATTGCCAGCCAACAGCACTGGTTTTGCCTATAACACTAACTATAAATATTTTGAATTGGTCCTGGACCACCAATCCAAGGCACCCCTGCAAGTGTCCTGAGGCACCCCAGGGTGCAGTTTGAGAACCACTGGTCTAGTGAGTACCCAGGATAATTATTGTAGCTGGTCTGCGGGTAACAGCTCTCAGATCCCCTTCTAGAAAAAATGCAGCAATGTAATTTGAGTGACAAACTGCAGAGATGAACCCTTTCTGTGACTGCTGCACAGGGATCACACAAACTCTATTCATAGGGCTGACTTCACTTAGGGGAGATGTTCTCACCCCGCAAAGAAGTGCGAGTATATACCGCACTTACGGTACCATTGGATTTACAGATATTTTCTTGCAATACACTATGGGGGTCATTCTGAGTTGATAGCTCGCTAGCAGTTTTTAGCAGCCATGCAAACGCATTGTCGCTGCCCACTGGAGAGTGTATATTCACTTTGGAGAAGTGCGAACACTTGAGCAGCAGAGCGCCTGCAAAATCGTTTCAAAATAAGACCAGCACTGTAGTTACACTTCGTGTGCGTTGATTCTAACAACCGAGGGACGGCTTTTGATGTCACACACCCATCCAGCGAATGCCCAGCCACGTCTGCATTTCTTCTGCCACACCTGCATTTTTCCAAGCACTTCCTGAAAACGGTCAGTTGACACCCAGAAACGCCCTCTTTCTGTCAATCTCCTTGTGGCCTGTTCTGTGATTGGAATAATCGCTAGAACTAGTGCAAAACCACAATGGACTTTGTACCCGTACGATGCGCATGCACATTACGGAGCATGCGCATGCACAGATTAGCCATTTTTTTTCAACTGATTGCTACGCAGCGAACAACGGCAGCAAGCGATCAACTCGGAATGACCCCCTATATACATAGAAACATGGATTTTTACTGCAGGAATTATGGTTAGTTTAGGGGTATCGGTTAGGGTCAACAGAGGTGTAGCTAGGGGTCCAAGCGCCCCTGGCAAAGTAAGGGACTGGCGCCCCCCCTTTCGATAAAGCATTGCAGTCCATTGGCGGTTACCATGTTGGAGCCACAGCAACTGACCCCCTCCCCCACACGCTGCCCTACATCATCGGCTGGGATTCACTGTTGGTGTGAAGCCACTGGGAACATTCTGGTAGCATTAGCAGCAATCTGTGTCATAGATAGGGAAGGCAGAAGGTTAACTAGCTAATAGCAGTCTGTTGGCAGCAGAGGCTGGGCGGGGGGCTGAGAATGAGCCAACGCTGATCAGTGTCCAGTCTGCTCAGACAAAAATATTTTGTGATCAGGGCTGGTTCTAGACCAAAGGGGCCAATGGCAAAAATTTCCTTTGGCACCCCCCCCCCCACACACACACATACACACACACACACACACACACACCAAAAAAGAACATATCCCAGTTTAACATAACGCTATGTGGTGCAAGGTGTGGAGCTGGTCACTTGTATCAGACCTCTGACATTTGCCTTTTCACCCATATTGCATACTTTTTCTTGCAGGTTGTGTCTTAATTCAAGAAGTGTTCTAAGTACTTCAGCTTAGTATCTTTACTGACCCCTCTTTACCCCACACTACATAACTGACCCCTCTATACCCTACACTACATCACTGACCTTTCTATAACCATCACTGCATTACTGACCCCTCTATACAGTACACTGACCTCTATATACCTGCTAGTACATCCCTGATGCCTATATTCCCTAAGCTAAATCCCTGACGCCTCTATTCCCTATGCTACATCCCTGACGCCTCTATTCCCTATGCTACATCCCTGACGCCTCTATACCCTACGCTACATCCCTGATGCCTCTATTCCCTACGCTACATTCCTAATGCCTCTATAACCTACGCTACATCCCTGACGCCTCTATACCCTACGCTACATCCCTGACGCCTCTATACAGTACAATGCATTACTGATCCCTCTAGACCATACATCCTCATTACATCAGAGAGATAGTGAAACACAGGAAAAAATAAGGATAAAGTGGACTACAGAAACTGATGCTCTAAACAAAGGAGAGAGAGAGAAAAGCACAAGGGAAAGTGGGCAATCGGAACACCATAGAGAGAGGAGAGATAGAAATGCCTGAAAAAGTAAAGGGGGTTGGGTATGGCATCCGGCGCTCGGGATTCCAGCAGTCACATGATACCTAATCCTAATCCTAACCCTCTGGGGGGGTGGCGGATAGGGCTAACCCTCAGGGGGTGGCAGCTAGGACTAACCCCCCCCCCCTCCTAGTGCCTTCCCTAACACCCCCTCCCCCGGTCCTAACCCTCCCTCCAATACTCGCCTTCGGGATGTTGGCTGTCTGTGTGCCGGCACCAGTCTCCCAAGTGGTGTCAGGATTCCAACATCGGTCAAATGACCGCCGGTATACCGTCTGCCGGGATGGTAAATGTATCCTGAGGACAGGTAGTGAGTGTGGAGGGATAGGTGGTTCAGTAAAATGTAACAGCTCAAACTGCGATCATTCACTGATAAATTGATTTATAGCTCTCCCTTTTTAACCATTGCAGTCATAAAAGCAATGTTTTTTAAACTTTTAAATAAAGCTTGTTAGCATCCCCAGCACACTGTATATGCTGGGAGATGTAGTTCTCAATATGAAAACATTTAATTACTGTATGAACTCTAATTCCCCAACTGAAACCTCTCACAAACACACACTCCTAAATCTAGTACACACACACACACACATTTCCCCAGTACTGACAACTCTCATCACTTCCACACACTGACAACTCCCTCCTGCTCCTCTCCCCACTGACACTGACAGCTCCCTCACGGTCACACACATCCTCCACCCCCCCCCCCCCCCACACACACACACACACTGATAGCACACATGCACAAATCCCCCCCTCCTCGACACTAACTGTCACGGACTGCTTGGGCAGCAGGGGGCAGGCTCTGACTTGAAGTGCTGAAATTCAACAGCTCTCTCGAACTTGCAAGGCATGGCTGTGCAGCTGTCTCCAGCCATCTCCTTGCCCACTGTGTAATTTGTGGCGTTCTCTGATGTTCCCCGCTCTGCCTCTACAACCGGCACATAATGTACAGCAGTGGTGACTCCTGAGTATGGGCCTGGAGAACTCCGCCTACCGGGGGGTAGGGATTAATAATTTCAAAGGGGCAGAGCTAGGAGTGAAGCAGTGGACAGCAGTTGAGGGGCGTTTCAAACTGTAACAGGGTTGGGACAATTTCAGTATCCTTCCCTCACCGTCTAATTGGTCAGTCCCACGCTGATTGCCATAGCGCCCTTTCGAGACTGCAGAACTCTATCCCTTAGCCACGGTTGGCACAGCTGGATGGTGCCCCTGGCAAGTGCCATCCTGGCCAAGGGGTAGATACGCCCCTGAGGGTCAGGGCCAGAAACAGAAATCTCGGGGCCCAGTACACTGATATCTCTGGGGCCCCCTCAACCCCCCCTTAACTTGGCAGAGGGATCTTTAAAAAAAAATGGAGCCTTTGACACGGACCGTCAGTGAGGCCGGCAGGTGGTTTTCATACTGGGCTATCCAGCTCTTCGGTGGCGGTGGCAGGGACATTCAGAAAAGGGCCAGCACAGCAACATGCATAATAATGGCAATACAGTATGGACCACAGGGACTGGACAAAGTGATGGGGTAAAAGGAGGGGGGAGGGTTTAGTTGGCCTGTTAATTGTTTTCCTGCTTAAATTGAGCAGTTGGTGGATACACTTTAAAAAGCAATATTGGCACTGTGGCCCCATTATTTCTGTTCTTAATACTTGGAGCCCTGAACAAGTGTCCCCTTTGTCCCCCCTGTCACCGGGCCTGTTCAGGCGTTACCTATGGAGAAGCTGCGACATGACATCCTAGGACACGATACTGCACCATGCATCACCATTATATTTCAGTGTGCCTTGTCAATATTTAAATCTTGTTCTGTGTGACGTGAGTTGTAAATGGTTGAAAATCTCTGTGCTACAGTATCGTCACCATGTAGTTATAACAACACAGCAAAACCACCAAAAGACGTGTTTTGGTAGAGGGACTGCTAGAGGGGCCCATTGGGGCCCCCAGTTTGCTACACCACCCCAGTATACCTGTGCTGTAGCCAGTGGAAGGGGCACTATCTTCCCGGTGATCTCTTCGGGAAGATGGTGCCGCACATAGAAAGCAAAGACTCTGGCTGCACTCTCCTGCCCTCGCTCTAAGCAAGGTGATCGGGCCACAAAAGGACCCCTGTCGGACCCCTGCCGGACCCCGGCCTGTGGGCCACAAAAGGATGCATTGGGGGCGGCATGCGGCCCATGGGTTTGACACCCCTGCCCTAGAGTATCAAAATTTGTTTCACGGCACCCCTAGGCCAAAGTTTTTCTTATTGAGAAATTCAGAAAAAAATATAAAATTAAGTAAATTGTGTTTATAGCATGTCATCCTCAGGTTCAGTTATGTTGTGAGGGAATGGTTTTGCCAATTTAATAAAGTATAAATAATTTTAATTGGTCCTGGACCACCAAACTATGCTACCAGTGCAAGAACCCCAGTTTGGAAACTACTGCCATAAAATAAACCTTTTTTGTTTTTTTTAAACTACATGTAATACACCTTAGAGCTCAGTTCCTAAAAGGTTTTAAACCCTTGCATACAGTAAACTACACATATTTAAAAATCCTACACCGGGCACAAGTGCTCACGGGCCAATTTCATGGCAGTCTCGGATAGGAGGGCATTGTGGATTCACCAAGGGAATGCTGATGCTGACTCCAAGAAGAAAGGGAGTCTCTTCCCTATGAAGGTGAAGCCTTGTTTGGCGACGGCCTAGTTAATTTGATCTCGGCAGCTCCCGCAGGTAAGTCATCCTTCTTGCCCTATGTTCCCTCTCAACGGATGAAGACGCATCATTATCTGACGCAGTCATTTCGGCCCAATAGATATGCAAGAAGTTAAGATTCTCCTTTCTTTGCAGGTAGAGGAAGGAAAAGAGGGAAGAGGTCTGTAGCCTCTTCAAGATCGCAGGAGCAGAGATCGTCCTCTGCTTCTGCCAAATCCACTGCATGACGCTGGGGCTCTCTTGCAGGAGCCCGCACCAGTGGGGGGCACGTCTAAAACTCTTCAGTCAGTTCTGGATTCATTCGGACCTGGACTCGTGGGTTTTACAAATAGTGTCCCAAGGGTACAAACTGGGGTTTCAAGACGTTCCCCCTCACCGATTGTTCAAATCAGCCTTAGTCAGCAGGGAGAAGGTTTTTATTCAAGCCTCTTCGTGGTCCCGAAGCCGGACAGCTCAGTCAGACCAATCTTAAATCTGAAATCCCTTAATTTCTACCTAAAGAAATTCAATTTCAAGATGGAATCTCTCAGGGTAGTGATCTCCAGTCCGGGGGATAAAGGAGATTTCATGGTTTTGGTAGACATAAAGGATGCCTACTTATATGTTCCCATTTAGCCACTGCATCAAGCTACCTGAGGTTTGCAATTCAGGATTGTCATTACCAATTTCAGACGTTGCCGTTTGGTCTGTCCACGGCTCCGAGGATTTTCACCAGGGTGATGGCGGAAATGATGGTTCTCCTTCGCAAGCAAGGAGTCACAATTATCCCGTACTTGGATGATCTCCTGATAAAGGCGAGATCCAGGGACCAGTTGGTGCAAAACATCTACTCTCCCTGACAGTTCTTCAACAACATGGTTGACTCCTAAACTTGCCAAAATCGCAGTTGGTCCCAATGACGCGGTTGTTGTTTTTGGGAGTGATACTGGACACAGAAGAGGTTTTCTTCTAGTGGAAAGGCTCTGGAGATCCAGAGTCTGGTCAAACAAATTCTGAAACCAGCAAGAGTGTTAATCCATCAATGCATTCAGTTGCTGGGGAAGATGGTTGCGGCCTACGAGGCCATTCAGTTTGGCAGGTTCCATGCCAGAGTGTTCCAGTGGGACCTGTTGGACAAGTGGTCCGGATCCCACCTACACATGCACCGGAGGATAATCCTGTCTTCCAAGACCAGAATCTCACTCCATTGCTGGCTGCACAGTTCTCACCAGCTAGAGGGGCGATGGTTCGGGATCCAGGACGGGATCCTAGGGACCACGGATGCAACCCTCCGAGGCTGGAGAGCAGTCACACAGGGGGAAAACATCCAAGGAAGATGGTCAAGTCTTCCTTGGATGTTTTCATCTCCACATAATTGTTCTGGAGTTAAGGGCCATTTAATAACTGCAGACACAGTACGCACTGGGACGGGTGCCCAGCATCCTCTACGGACTAAGAGAAAAGGATTTACCGGTAGGTATTAAAATCCTATTTTCTCTAACGTCCTAGAGGATGCTGTGGACTCCGTAAGGACCATGGGGATAGACGGGCTCCGCAGGAGACATGGGCACTTTAAGAAAGACTTTAGTTCTGGGTGTGCACTGGCTCCTCCCTCTATGCCCCTCCTCCAGAACTCAGTTTGATACTGTACCCAGTGGAGACTGGGTGCTTTTCAGGAGCTCTCCTGAGCTTTCTGACAGAAAGTATTTTGTTAGGTTTTTCATTTTCAGGGAGCACTGCTGGCAACAGACTCCCTCATCGAGGGACTGAGGGGAGAGAAGCAGCCCTACTCTCTGAGTTGCAAGGTCCTGCTTCTTAGGCTACTGGACACCGTTAGCTCCAGTGGGATTGGTACGCAGGATCTCACCCTCGCCGTCCGTCCCAGAGCCGCGCCGCCGTCCCCCTCGCAGAGCCGGAAGATAGAAGCCGGGTGAGTATGAGAAGAAAAGAAGACTTCAGAGGCGGCAGAAGACTTCATGATCTTCACTGAGGTAACGCACAGCACTGCAGCTGTGCGCCTTTGCTCCCATACACCTCACATACTCCGGTCACTGTAAGGGTGCAGGGCGCAGGGGGGCGCCCTGGGCAGCAATATAAACCTCTTTCGCAAAAATATAACATATATACAGCTGGGCACTTTATATATGTATAAGCCCCCACCAATTTTACAGTTTAAGCGGGACAGAAGCCCGCCTCCGAGGGGGCGGGGCTTCTCCCTCAGCACTCACCAGCGCCATTTTTTCTCCACAGCACCGCTGAGAGGAAGCTCCCCGGACTCTACCCTGCTTATACCACGTTAGACAAGAGGGTTGAAAAGAGGGGTGGGGGGGCACATAATTCGCAAATTACATACAGCAGCACTACTGGGCAAACATTAAGTTACTGTTTTATTCCTGGGTTATATAGCGCTGGGGGGTGTGCTGGCATACTCTCTCTCTGTCTCTCCAAAGGGCCTTGTGGGGAAACTGTCTTCAGAAAAAGCATTCCCTGTGTGTGTAGTGTGTCGGTACACGTGTGTCGACATGTCTGAGGAAGAAGGCTATATTAGAGAGGAGCGGGAGCAAATGAATGTGGTGTCTCCGCCGACAGCTGATTGGATGGATATGTGGAATGTTTTAAATGCTAGTGTAAACTCATTGCACAAAAGATTAGACAAGGCAGAAGCTTTGGGACAGTCAGGGTTTCAACCCATGCCTGATCCTATGTTGCAGGGACTGTCAGGGTCTCATAAGCGCCCACTATCCCAGATTGTTGACACAGATACCGACACAGATTCTGACTCCAGTGTCGATTACGATGATGCAAAGTTACAGCCAAAATTGGCAAAATCCATTCGATTTATGATTATGGCAATAAAAGATGTTTTGCACATCACAGAGGAACCCCCTGTCGCTGACAAGAGGGTACATATGTACAAGGGAAAGAAGCCTTAGGTAACCTTTCCCCCCTCACACGAGCTGAACGAGTTATGTGAAAAAGCTTGGGAATCTCCAGATAAAAGACTGCAGATTTCCAAAAGGATTCTTATGGCGTATCCTTTCCCATCAACGGATAGGTTACGATGGGAATCCTCCCCTAGGGTGGACAAAGCATTAACACGCTTATCCAAGAAGGTAGCCCTCCCGTCCCAGGATACTGGACTAACCCCCCCCCCCCCTCCTAGTGCCTTCCCTAACACCCGCTCCCCCGGTCCTAACCCTCCCTCCAATACTCGCCTTCGGGATGTTGGCTGTCTGTGTGCCGGCACCAGTCTCCCAAGTGGTGTCAGGATTCCAACATCGGTCAAATGACCGCCGGTATACCGTCTGCCGGGATGGTAAATGTATCCTGAGGACAGGTAGTGAGTGTGGAGGGATAGGTGGTTCAGTAAAATGTAACAGCTCAAACTGCGATCATTCACTGATAAATTGATTTATAGCTCTCCCTTTTTAACCATTGCAGTCATAAAAGCAATGTTTTTTAAACTTTTAAATAAAGCTTGTTAGCATCCCCAGCACACTGTATATGCTGGGAGATGTAGTTCTCAATATGAAAACATTTAATTACTGTATGAACTCTAATTCCCCAACTGAAACCTCTCACAAACACACACTCCTAAATCTAGTACACACACACACACATTTCCCCAGTACTGACAACTCTCATCACTTCCACACACTAACAACTCCCTCCTGCTCCTCTCCCCACTGACACTGACAGCTCCCTCACAGTCACACACATCCTCCACCCCCCCACCCCCCCACACACACACTGATAGCACACATGCACAAATCCCCCCCTCCTCGACACTAACTGTCACGGACTGCTTGGGCAGCAGGGGGCAGGCTCTGACTTGAAGTGCTGAAATTCAACAGCTCTCTCGAACTTGCAAGGCATGGCTGTGCAGCTGTCTCCAGCCATCTCCTTGCCCACTGTGTAATTTGTGGCGTTCTCTGATGTTCGCCGCTCTGCCTCTACAACCGGCACATAATGTACAGCAGTGGTGACTCCTGAGTATGGGCCTGGAGAACTCCGCCTACCGGGGGGTAGGGATTAATAATTTCAAAGGGGCAGAGCTAGGAGTGAAGCAGTGGACAGCAGTTGAGGGGCGTTTCAAACTGTAACAGGGTTGGGACAATTTCAGTATCCTTCCCTCACCGTCTAATTGGTCAGTCCCACGCTGATTGCCATAGCGCCCTTTCGAGACTGCAGAACTCTATCCCTTAGCCACGGTTGGCACAGCTGGATGGTGCCCCTGGCAAGTGCCATCCTGGCCAAGGGGTAGATACGCCCCTGAGGGTCAGGGCTAGCAACAGAAATCTCGGGGCCCAGTACACTGATATCTCTGGGGCCCGCTTAACCCCCCCTTAACTTGGCAGAGGGATCTTTAAAAAAAATGGAGCCTTTGACTCGGACCGTCAGTGAGGCCGGCAGGTGGTTTTCATACTGGGCTATCCAGCTCTTCGGTGGCGGTGGCAGGGACATTCAGAAAAGGGCCAGCAGAGCAAAATGCATAATAATGGCAATACAGTATGGACCACAGGGACTGGACAAAGTGATGGGGTAAAAGGAGGGGGGAGGGTTTAGTTGGCCTGTTAATTGTTTTCCTGCTTAAATTGAGCAGTTGGTGGATACACTTTAAAAAGCAATATTGGCACTGTGGCCCCATTATTTCTGTTCTTAATACTTGGAGCCCTGAACAAGTGTCCCCTTTGTCCCCCCTGTCACCGGGCCTGTTCAGGCGTTACCTATGGAGAAGCTGCGACATGACATCCTAGGACACGATACTGCACCATGCATCACCATTATATTTCAGTGTGCCTTGTCAATATTTAAATCTTGTTCTGTGTGACGTGAGTTGTAAATGGTTGAAAATCTCTGTGCTACAGTATCGTCACCATGTAGTTATAACAACACCGCAAAACCACCAAAAGACGTGTTTTGGTAGAGGGACTGCTGGAGGGGCCCATTGGGGCCCCCAGTTTGCTACCCCACCCCAGTATACCTGTGCTGTAGCCAGTGGAAGGGGCACTATCTTCCCGGTGATCTCTTCGGGAAGATGGTGCCGCACATAGAAAGCAAAGACTCTGGCTGCACTCTCCTGCCCTCGCTCTAAGCAAGGTGATCGGGCCACAAAAGGACCCCTGTCGGACCTCGGCCTGTGGGCCACAAAAGGATGCATTGGGGGCGGCATGCGGCCCATGGGTTTGACACCCCTGCCATAGAGTATCAAAATTTGTTTCACGACACCCCTAGGCCAAAGTTTTTTTTATTGAGAAATTCAGAAAAAAATATAAAATTAAGTAAATTGTGTTTATAGCATGTCATCCTCAGGTTCAGTTATGTTGTGAGGGAATGGTTTTGCCAATTTATTAAAGTATAAATAATTTTAATTGGTCCTGGACCACCAAACTATGCTACCAGTGCAAGAACCCCAGTTTGGAAACTACTGCCTTAAAATAAACCTTTTTTGGTTTTTTTAAACTACATGTAATACACCTTAGATCTCAGTTCCTAAAAGGTTTTAAACCCTTGCATACAGTAAACTACACATATTTAAAAATCCTACACCGGGCACAAGTGCTCACGGGCCAATTTCATGGCAGTCTCGGATAGGAGGGCATTGTGGATTCACCAAGGGAATGCTGATGCTGACTCCAAGAAGAAAGGGAGTCTCTTCCCTATGAAGGTGAAGCCTTGTTTGGCGACGGCCTAGTTAATTTGATCTCGGCAGCTCCCGCAGGTAAGTCGTCCTTCTTGCCCTATGTTCCCTCTCAACGGATGAAGACGCATCATTATCTGACGCAGTCATTTCGGCCCAATAGATAGATATGCAAGAAGTTAAGATTCCCCTTTCTTTGCAGGTAGAGGAAGGAAAAGAGGGAAGAGGTCTGTAGCCTCTTCAAGATCGCAGGAGCAGAGATCGTCCTCTGCTTCTGCCAAATCCACTGCATGACGCTGGGGCTCTCTTGCAGGAGCCCGCACCAGTGGGGGGCACGTCTAAAACTCTTCAGTCAGTTCTGGATTCATTCGGACCTGGACTCGTGGGTTTTACAAATAGTGTCCCAAGGGTACAAACTGGGGTTTCAAGACGTTCCCCCTCACCGATTGTTCAAATCAGCCTTAGTCAGCAGGGAGAAGGTTTTTATTCAAGCCTCTTCGTGGTCCCGAAGCCGGACGGCTCAGTCAGACCAATCTTAAATCTGAAATCCCTTAATTTCTACCTAAAGAAATTCAATTTCAAGATGGAATCTCTCAGGGTAGTGATCTCCAGTCCGGGGGATAAAGGAGATTTCATGGTTTTGGTAGACATAAAGGATGCCTACTTATATGTTCCCATTTAGCCACTGCATCAAGCTACCTGAGGTTTGCAATTCAGGATTGTCATTACCAATTTCAGACGTTGCCGTTTGGTCTGTCCACGGCTCCGAGGATTTTCACCAGGGTGATGGCGGAAATGATGGTCCTCCTTCGCAAGCAAGGAGTCACAATTATCCCGTACTTGGATGATCTCCTGATAAAGGCGAGATCCAGGGACCAGTTGGTGCAAAACATCTACTCTCCCTGACAGTTCTTCAACAACATGGTTGGCTCCTAAACTTGCCAAAATCGCAGTTGGTCCCAATGACGCGGTTGTTGTTTTTGGGAGTGATACTGGACACAGAAGAGGTTTTCTTCTAGTGGAAAGGCTCTGGAGATCCAGAGTCTGGTCAAACAAATTCTGAAACCAGCAAGAGTGTTAATCCATCAATGCATTCAGTTGCTGGGGAAGATGGTTGCGGCCTACGAGGCCATTCAGTTTGGCAGGTTCCATGCCAGAGTGTTCCAGTGGGACCTGTTGGACAAGTGGTCCGGATCCCACCTACACATGCACCGGAGGATAATCCTGTCTTCCAAGATCAGAATCTCACTCCATTGGTGGCTGCACAGTTCTCACCACCTAGAGGGGCGATGGTTCGGGATCCAGGAGGGGATCCTAGGGACCACGGATGCAACCCTCCGAGGCTGGAGAGCAGTCACACAGGGGGAAAACATCCAAGGAAGATGGTCAAGTCTTCCTTGGATGTTTTCATCTCCACATAAATGTTCTGGAGTTAAGGGCCATTTAATAACTGCAGACACAGTGCGCACTGGGACGGGTGCCCAGCATCCTCTACGGACTAAGAGAAAAGGATTTACCGGTAGGTATTAAAATCCTATTTTCTCTAACGTCCTAGAGGATGCTGGGGACTCCGTAAGGACCATGGGGATAGACGGGCTCCGCAGGAGACATGGGCACTTTAAGAAAGACTTTAGTTCTGGGTGTGCACTGGCTCCTCCCTCTATGCCCCTCCTCCAGACCTCAGTTTGATACTGTACCCAGTGGAGACTGGGTGCTTTTCAGGAGCTCTCCTGAGCTTTCTGACAGAAAGTATTTTGTTAGGTTTTTAATTTTCAGGGAGCACTGCTGGCAACAGACTCCCTCATCGAGGGACTGAGGGGAGAGAAGCAGCCCTACTCTCTGAGTTGCAAGGTCCTGCTTCTTAGGCTACTGGACACCATTAGCTCCAGTGGGATTGGTACGCAGGATCTCACCCTCGCCGTCCGTCCCAGAGCCGCGCCGCCGTCCCCCTCGCAGAGCCGGAAGATAGAAGCCGGGTGAGTATGAGAAGAAAAGAAGACTTCAGAGGCGGCAGAATACTTCATGATCTTCACTGAGGTAACGCACAGCACTGCAGCTGTGCGCCTTTGCTCCCATACACCTCACATACTCCGGTCACTGTAAGGGTGCAGGGCGCAGGGGGGGCGCCCTGGGCAGCAATATAAACCTCTTTCGCAAAAATATAACATATATACAGCTGGGCACTTTATATATGTATAAGCCCCCACCAATTTTACAGTTTAAGCGGGACAGAAGCCCGCCTCCGAGGGGGCGGGGCTTCTCCCTCAGCGCTCACCAGCGCCATTTTTTCTCCACAGCACCGCTGAGAGGAAGCTCCCCGGACTCTACCCTGCTTATACCACGTTAGACAAGAGGGTTGAAAAGAGGGGGGGGGCACATAATTCGCAAATTACATACAGCAGCACTACTGGGCAAACATTAAGTTACTGTTTTATTCCTGGGTTATATAGCGCTGGGGGGTGTGCTGGCATACTCTCTCTTTGTCTCTCCAAAGGGCCTTGTGGGGAAACTGTCTTCAGAAAAAGCATTCCCTGTGTGTGTAGTGTGTCGGTACACGTGTGTCGACATGTCTGAGGAAGAAGGCTATATTAGAGAGGAGCGGGAGCAAATGAATGTGGTGTCTCCGCCGACAGCTGATTGGATGGATATGTGGAATGTTTTAAATGCTAGTGTAAACTCATTGCACAAAAGATTAGACAAGGCAGAAGCTTTGGGACAGTCAGGGTTTAAACCCATGCCTGATCCTATGTTGCAGGGACTGTCAGGGTCTCATAAGCGCCCACTATCCCAGATTGTTGACACAGATACCGACACGGATTCTGACTCCAGTGTCGATTACGATGATGCAAAGTTACAGCCAAAATTGGCAAAATCCATTCGATTTATGATTATGGCAATAAAAGATGTTTTGCACATCACAGAGGAACCCCCTGTCGCTGACAAGAGGGTACATATGTACAAGGGTAAGAAGCCTGAGGTAACCTTTCCCCCCTCACACGAGCTGACCGAGTTATGTGAAAAAGCTTGGGAATCTCCAGATAAAAGACTGCAGATTTCCAAAAGGATTCTTATGGCGTATCCTTTCCCATCAACGGATAGGTTACGATGGGAATCCTCCCCTAGGGTGGACAAAGCATTAACACGCTTATCCAAGAAGGTAGCCCTCCCGTCCCAGGATACGGCTACCCTCAAAGAGTGTGCTGACCGCAAACAGGAGATTACCCTGAAGTCCATTTATACACATTCAGGTACCTTACTCAGACCGGCAATTGCGTCGGCCTGGGTGTGTAGTGCTGTAGCGGCATGGACAAATACCTTATCTGAGGGGATGGATAGCCTAGACAAGGATACTATTTTATTGACCCTGGGGCATATAAGAGATGCTGTCCTATATATGTGTGTATGCAAACTACAGGTGGTGCTGCAGGGCCCACACCCTTTTACTTGTCTTGTAGAGCAGCTCTGAAGCTGTTACAGTGCCCAGCTGCTGCAAGAAATCAGCTTGAATGCTTCAGGGGCTTGGGCATGGCCAACATGAGCCCCACACCGAAGGAGGGTGGGGGTGTTTAATGCAAACTTGGGGTTATCCAAGCGCCGCAAAAGGCCGCCATGCCCTGCATGCCCCTTTTCTCTTTTCATATACAGATGAGGGTTCCAGCCAACTTTGGCCCACTGCTTGGATGACATCACCGTATGCAAATCCGTCTGCTGCAGACCTTCCCCCAGGAATGCTTGCAATAGTTGTTGCATATGGTTTAATGTCTGATCGTGCTTCAGTATTAGGCAGCCTTCCGCCCTCCCATGTTCATCTGAAAAGATGTGGTCTCCCTGCAGTTGTTGTCCCCTGACGAGAGTTCCCTTGTGCTTCCTCAGTTAAATCTCCTTAACTTGACGGGGGTGTGCCCGAGCAGCCGCCCTCCCCAGCCCTATCCCAAAACATACTTATCTTGCATATGAGATCTCTTGATCATGAAGATAGTTCTCACAGGTTGAGGTTCATCCTGGCCCCGCTCCCCGCTGGAGATCGCTGATGGGGACAGCAGCGGGGCTTCAGCAGAAGGGTGAGTATGTGTGGCCAGAGACCTCCCTTCCCATGTGCAGGCCTGCAGAGTCTGCCGCGCAGGATGGGGCATGTGGCACTCTCCCTCCCAGGGGCTCTTCCAGATGTAGCTCCTCAGCAGTATTTTTCCCGGGCTGCGCGGCGCTCTCCCCGACTGGCATCCGCCCTGGAACACTGCCTTCCTCAACGCAACATCAGCAGGGGGCCCTGGCCTCATCACCATCCCAGGTCTTTCTCTTGTATGTATCATGTATGTGTGTGTGATATATGTATGAATCATATATGTTTGTGATATATATATATATTCCATAGACAAAAAACCTTACGGTTTCACATGTCCCATTAAGGCTTCTTAGACATGATCGAAATTTCAGAAACCTGTTGTAACTCTTCCACTCAAACTCCAAAAAGCAATGAAATTCCGATCATTAAGGCTGACGCCTTAATGGACGTGTTCCTTGCGCAATACAGATATGGTATGCCATCACAGCCTGTGGGTAAGTGCAGATTCAGCACTCTCACAGAGTGAGATTGCTGTCACTCACACAATGGTGGAGCTGCTAATTCACAGATTTGTGTGCTCATTGGAATACACACATGCAGTCTATGCAACTGAAGGTCTGAGCGGAAGACAAAGCTGCTCAGATGAGGTAAGAGTGTTGTTGATTGGAGGGAGGAGAGCGGTGTGGATGGGGGAACAGAAGTGTGTGGATAGAGGGAACACTAAGCAGCACTAATGGGGGGGACAGAGAAACACAGGGGGTAATTCAGACCGAATCTGCACTTACCCACAGGCTGTGATGGCATACCATATCTGTATTACGCAAGGAACACGTCCATTAAGGCGTCAGCCTCAATGATCGGAATTTCATTGCTTTTTGGAGTTTGAGTGGAAGAGTTACAACAGGTTTCTGAAATTTCGATCATGTCTAAGAAGCCTTAATGGGACATGTGAAACCGTAAGGTTTTTTGTCTATGGAATTTCATCGCTTTTTTTAAATTTATTTTTTTTATTCAGAAATGTAAAATTTCACTGTAAGAATAAACATTTGATTTTTTAAATGTTTAATGAAAATGTTCGTATAACATCACTGTTCTGTGCAAAATTATTTTATTAACCAAACCAAATTGTTTAAGGTCCGTACACACTTAACGATTTAATGAGCGACGTCGCTCATTTTATCGTTAAGTGTGTATGCAGCCAGCGACAAACGATGCGCGGCCCCGCGGGTCGCCAACAATCTTCGCTGTCGGTAGGGCATGCAGGAAGGATGTGGACTGTCGTCCACGACCTTCATGCAGGGCTGGCGGGGGCGTGACGTCACTGAGCGATATGAGCGGTCATATCGCTCAGTGTGTACAGTCGGCCGCCGGCCGGCCCGGGAGGGGAAACATTAGACGATGTAGCTCACAGAGCGACATCGTTTAATGTGTACGGGCCTTTAGACTTTGGTCAAAATATTTTGCTGCCTTTGCAGCTGATGCAGGGAGGGGGGTAGGCGGCAGCAGCCTGTAACTGAGGCTGGAGGTAGGCGTGAAATGCATTGCTTGTACGTGTGAGTGCGTGGGCAATGCCCTGCCCGTTATACCCTATGCCACACATCGCAATGCCCGTTATGTATTATGCCACACTGCAATGACCCTGAGACATTATACCACATACCACAATGCCCGTGATATAGTATACCACACACCGTAATGCCTGACACATTATGACACACACCGCAATGTCCGTGATACATTATGCCACACACTGCAATGACCCTGAGACATTATACCACATATCACAATGCCCGCGATATAGTATACCATACACCGTAATGCCTGCGACACATTATGACACACACCGCAATGTCCGTGATACATTATGCCACACACCGTAATGCACATTACACATTAAGTCCTACAGTAAGGCTTCTAATTACTTTTCAATTACCTGCTCGTTGTCAGGGGTTTCATGCACTGGGTGTCATGCTCGTTGCCAGGGGTTTCATGCTCTTGGTTCCATGCACGGTGCCAGGGGTTTTCATGCTCAGGGTGTCATGCTCGTTGCCCGGGGTTTCATGCACTGGGTGTCATGCTCGTTGCCAGGTGTTTCATGCACTGGGTGTCATGCTCGTTGCCAGATGTTTCATGCACTGGGTGTCATGCTCGTTGCTAGGAGGTAGTCCTTGTTGCTAGGGCTGTGCTCCCAGTGCTACATATGTCCCCAGTGCCAGATATTCCCCCACGGTGCCAGGTACTTACATGCCCCAGTGCCAAATATAGTCGTCGTCCCCATGTGCCAGGTACACATATGCCCCCAGTGCCAGATATTCCCCCCCAGTGCCATATATGCCCCCAGTGCCAGATATTCCCCCCAGTGCCATATATGCCCCCCGTGCCATATATGCCCCCAGTGCCAGATACCCCCCCCCCAGTACCATATATGCCCCCAGTGCCAGATATTCCCCCCCAGTGCCATATATGCCCCAGTGCCAGATATCCCCCCCAGTGCCAGATATGCCCCCAGTGCCAGATATTCCCCCCAGTGCCAGAAATGCCCCAGTGCCAGATATTCCTCCCCCCCCCGTGCCATATATGCCCCCAGTGCCAGATATTTACCCCCCCCGCCGTCGCTTTTTGGAGGGACACGGAGGGCACAGCTCGTCTCTCCTGTGTCCCTCCTGCTGCATCATCTCCGGCGGCCGCGGGTCTAATAGGGGGAAGTGCCGGTTCGTGAGCCAATTAGAGCTCACGGACGGCACTTCCCCCTATTAGACCCGCGGCCGCCGGAGATGATGCAGCAGGAGGGACACAGGGAGGCGCGCTGTGTGCCCTCCGTGTCCCTCCAAAAAGCGGCGGAGGGAAGGAGACTGCAGACTGACATGCGGACGCTCGTCCGCATGTCAGTCTGCTGTAAATCAGTGGCGCCCCCGCAGCCCCTCGCCCCCAAGCCACCGCGAGGACTGCGGGGGCAGTAGTTACGCCACTGGTCTAATCTCATCTGATGATGGAAGCTAAGCAGTGTTGTGCCTGGTTTGTTTTTGGATTTCAAGTCCTGCCTTCTGGTTTGGCCACGGCACCTCGGATATTCACCAAGGTCATGGCCGTGATGACGACCCTTCACCATCAGAGAATCAGGATCCTGCCAAATCTGGACGACTTGCTGATCCTGGTGAACTCCCAAGAGGTTCTCCACAGTTATCTGGAACTGGCGGTCCAATTCCTAAAAGTCCACGGGTGGCTCATCAACTGAAAAAAGTCCTCGCTGGTCCCTGCTCGGAACATTGTGCACCTAGGGGCACTGCTGGACACACACAGCCAACAATTGTTTCTGTCTCCAGAGAAAGTCCTGAAAATTCAGGACAGTATCGTCCTCTCTCGCCCAAGAGTGTTGATACACACGGCGATGCAAGTACTAGACCTCATGGTGTCGGCTTTCGATATGGTAGAGTACGCTCAATTTCATTACCGCCCTCTGCAGAGGTTAATCCTCTCCAAGTGGGACGGCCTGCCTCATCGGATGATGTCTCAAATGATCTCCTTGACTCCGGAGGTTCGTCTGACACTGAGCTGGTGGCTACAGGACCAACAGTTGAGCAGGGGCCATCCCTTCTGGATCTCCAACTGTGTCCTCCTGACAATGGATGCCAGTCTTTTGGGCTGGGCCATGGTGTTGGAGCAACACTTTCTACAGGGTCGGTGGACCAGGGAGGAATCTCTCCTCCTGATATACATTCTGGAATTGCAGGCAGTGTTCAATTAATTGACACTGGCCCTGCCTCTAGTACAGAACAAGCCTGTTCAAGTACAATCTGACAACGCCACCACGGTAGTGTACACAAATCATCAAGGCGGCACTCGAAACTGCATGGCAAAGCTGGAAGTATCAAAAATCCTCCGTTGGGTAGAAAGTCATCTGACAGCAATATCGGCAGTGTTCATTCCCGGAGTCCTCAACTAGGAAGCGGATTTCCTCAGTCGTCAGGACGTTCACGCTGGAGAGTGGAGAGGCCGCAGCAGAAATGTCTGCACTGGTGTCAGTAGGTGACTGAGGCAGGGATGACTGGGAGATAGTGGGTGACTGAAGCATGTATGAGTGGGAGATAGTGGGTGACTGAGGCCGGGGTGACTGGGAGATAGTGGGTGACAGGGAGATAGTGGGTTACTGAGGGAGGGGTGATAGGAAGGGGTTGGGTAAGTATGGGAAGAAAGTGGGTGACAGGTATAATAAATGACTAAGGCAGGGGTGATAGGGAGATAGTGGATGACTGTGGCAGGGGTGACAGGGACAGTAAGAGACTGAGGCAGGGGTGACAGGGATAGTGGCTGACTGAGGCAGGGGTGACTGGGAGATAGTGGGTGACTGAGGCAGGGTTGACAGGGATAGTGGGTGACTGAAGCAGGGGTGATAGGGTGACAGTGGGTGACTAAAGCAGGGGTGACTGGTATAGTGGGTGACTGAGGCAGGGATCGCAGATATAGTGGTTGACTGAGGCAGCGGTGACTGGGAGATAGTGGGTAACTGAGGCAGGGGTGACAGGGAAAGTGTGTGACTCAGGCAGGGGTGATAGGGAGATAGTGGGCTGCATATCTCTGCCTCACTGCAGCAGCACATTCCTGCTTCAATGACAGCAGCACATCCCTACCTCACTTATAGCAGCACATCCCTGCCTCGCTGACAGCAGCACATCCCTGCCTCGCTGACAGCAGCACATCCCTGCCTCGCTGACAGCAGCACATCCCTGCTTCGCTGACAGCAGCACATCCCTGCTTCGCTGACAGCAGCACATCCCTGCTTCGCTGACAGCAGCACATCCCTGCCTCGCTGACAGCAGCACATCCCTGTCTCGCTGACAGCAGCACAGCACTGCTTCGCTGACAGCAGCACATCACTGCTTCACTACCAGCAGCACATCCCTGCCTCACTGGCAGCAGCACATCCCTGCCTTACTGACAGCTGTATATAGGGCCTAATTCAGACCTGATCCCTGCTGTGCATATTCACACAACAGGAGATCAGGTCTGAAGTGCGTGTGTGCTGGTGCCTCAGTGCACCGGCACATGCCAGAGATGCGATCAGCATCTCTGCCCAGTGAGCGCCTCTGCCTGATTGACAGGCAGAGGCGGTCACTGGGCAGGAGGAGTCGGGCCAGCGGCGTTGTGCCGCCATTTTGGGGGCACAGTCAGGACAACGCAGACATGACCGGACCGTATGGGGGCGGGCCGTGACTGCTGCGTGACCCGGACAGCAACGGGCCTTATTTACTAAAATCTCAGATAAATTTTATGGCATTTATGTGCAGTCTAGTTTGCACAGTTGATAGAGTGTTGATCTTGCACTATCAATGTAAGCCTCACATAGGTTTGATACACATGTAAGTTTGTTTTTATTTTACTACATTGTGGTTTGTGGCTCTATACCATGTAATGCATGTCTTTTAACAGTAGTCAAGTCTTCCAATGTGCTTGTTAGTGAAACCCAATAGATAGCTTTATTTTATTTTGTTTCTTCAAATATTGAATGCATATGTCTTATAACTTTTTTTTTTTTCAATATACAGGTTGAGTATCTGTATATACATTTTTATTATAAGATTTTCAATGACACAAGTACATCCAAGTTGCAGATTATGGATTGTGAAGGACAAATCAACCATATAAACAATTTAAGCAATTTAAATTGCATGCAGGTAGTAGAATATCAAACTCCTTGGATGAGAGTTGGTCGTAATAAACTAGGATAGAAAAGAATAAAGTAGAAAATAAGATTTTAAACCTACCGGTAAATCTTTTTCTCGTAGTCCGTAGAGGATGCTGGGGACTCCGTAAGGACCATGGGGATAGACGGGCTCCACAGGAGACATGGGCACTTTAAGAAAGACTTTAGTTCTGGGTGTGCACTGGCTCCTCCCTCTATGCCACAGTTAGAGAAACTGTGCCCAGAGGAGACGGACAGTATGAGGAAAGGATTTTGTTAATCCAGGGCAAGATTCATACCAGCCACACCAATCACACCGTATAACTTGTGATAAACTACCCAGTTATCAGTATGAAAAAACAACATAGCATCAGTGCAGGACCGATGCAACTATAACATAACCCTTATTGAAGCAATAACTATATACAAGTATTGCAGAAGTAGTCCGCACTTGGGACGGGCGCCCAGCATCCTCTACGGACTACGAGAAAAAGATTTACCAGTAGGTTTAAAATCTTATTTTCTCTAACGTCCTAGAGGATGCTGGGGACTCCGTAAGGACCATGGGGATTATACCAATGCTCCAAAACGGGCGGGAGAGTGCGGATGACTCTGCAGCACCGATTGAGCAAACATGAGTTCCTCCTCAGCCAGGGTATCAAACTTATAGTATTTTGCAAAGGTGTGTGAACCCGACCAAGTAGCAGCTTGACACAGCTGTAGTGCCGAGACCCCTCGGGCAGCCGCCCAAGAAGAGCCCACTTTCCTCGTGGAATGGGCCTTGACCGATTTCAGTAACTGCAATCCAGCCATAGAATGCGCTTGCTGAATCGTGTTACAAATCCGGCGAGCAATAGCCTGCTTTGAAGCAGGGGCACCAATCTTGTTGGTTGCATACAGGACAAACAGCGCTTCAGTTTTCCTGACTCTAGCCGTCCTGGCCACGTAAATTTTCAAAGCCCTAACCACATCAAGTAACTCGGAATCCTCCAAGTCACGCGTAGCCACAGGCACCACAATAGGTTGGTTCATATGAAAAGATGAGACCACTTTTGGTAGGAATTGAGGACGGGTCTGCAATTCCGCTCTATCCACATGAAATACCAAATATGGGCTTTTATGTGACAAAGCCGCTAATTCCGACACTCGCCTAGCCGAAGCCAAGGCTAATAACATGACCACCTTCCATGTGAGATATTTTAACTCTACTGTTTTAAGTGGTTCAAACCAGTGTAATTTTAGAAAACTTAACACCACGTTAAGGTCCCAAGGTGCCACCGGAGGCACAAAAGGAGGCTGAATATGCAGCACTCCTTTTACAAAAGTCTGAACTTCTGGAAGAGAAGCCAATTCTTTTTGAAAGAAAATGGATAAGGCCGAAATCTGGACCTTAATAGAGCCTAATTTTAGGCCCAAATTCACTCCAGTTTGTAGGAAGTGAAGGAAACGGCCCAGATGGAATTCTTTCGTAGGAGCATTCCTGGCCTCACACCAAGAAACATAATTTCGCCATATACGGTGTAATGTTTTAACGTTACATCCTTCCTAGCCTTTATCAGCGTAGGGATGACCTCAACCGGAATGCTAGGATCCGGCATTCAACCGCCATGCCGTCAAACGCAGCTGCGGTAAGTCTTGGAACAGACAGGGCCCCTGATGCAACAGGTCCTGTCATAGAGGGAGAGGCCACAGATCTTCTGTGAGCATTTCCTGCAGATCCGGATACCAGGTCCTCCGTGGCCAATCTGGAACAATGAGGATTGTTCTCACTCCTCTTTGTCTTATTATCCTCAACACCTTGGGTATGAGAGGAAGAGGAGGAAATACATAGACCGACCGGAACACCCACGGTGTCACTAGGGCGTCTACAGCTACTGCCTGAGGGTCTCCTGACCATGCGCAATACCTCTGTAGCTTTTTGTTGAGCCGGGACGGCATCATGTCTATCTGTGGCAGTTCCCACCGACTTGTAATCTGTGCAAAGACTTCCTGATGAAGTCCCCACTCTCCCGGATGTAGGTCGTGTCTGCTGAGGATGTCTGCTTCCCAGTTGTCCACTCCCGGAATGAACACTGCTGACAGTGCGCTTGCGTGATTCTCCACCCAGCGAAGAATTCTGGTGGCTTGTGCCATCGCCACTCTGCTTCTTGTGCCGCCTTGGCGGTTTACATGAGCCACTGCGGTGACGTTGTCTGACTGGATCAGAACCGGTTGGTCGCAAAGTAAGGTCTTCGCTTGACGTAGGGCATTGTATATGGCCCTTAGTTCCAGGATGTTGATGTGAAGACAAGTCTCTTGACTTGACCAAAGACCTTGGAAATTTCTTCCCTGTGTGACTGCTCCCCAACCTTGGAGGCTTGCGTCTGTGGTCACCAGGATCCAGCCCTGAATGCTGAATCTGCGTCCCTCGAGAAGGTGAGCACTCTGCAGCCACCACAAGAGTGATACCCTGACCCTGGGGGACAGGGTGATCAACCAATGCATCTGTAAATGTGACCCGGACCACTTGTCCAGTAGGTCCCATTGGAAAGTCCTCGCATGGAACCTGCCGAATGGAATGGCCTCGTATGATGCCACCATCTTTCCCAGGACTCGAGTGCAGTGATGCACTGACACCTGTTTTGGTTTCAATAGGTTCCTGACAAGAGTCATGAGTTCCTGGGCCTTTTCTATCAGGAGATAAACCCTCTTCTGGTCTGTGTCCAGAATCATGCCCAAGAAAGACAGACGAGTAGTAGGAATCAATTGCGACTTCGGGATATTGAGAATCCAGCCGTGTTGCTGTAACACTTTCAGTGAAAGTGATATGCTGTTCAGCAACTGCTCTCTTGATCTCGCTTTTATGAGATCGCCCAAGTACGGGATAATTGTGACACCTTGCTTGCACAGGAGCACCATCATTTCCGCCATTACCTTGGTGAAAATTCTCAGGGCCATGGAGAGACCAAACAGCAACGTCTGAAATTGGCAATGACAGTCCTGTACCGCAAATCTGAGTTACGCCTGATGAGGTGGATAAATGGGGACATGAAGGTATGCATCCTGTACACAAATGCGGACAACAGGTGTCAAGCCGTGTGTTGCCTTTGTCAAGCTGTAATAAGTAGGGATAAGGACGTTAACCACCTCGGAACATCCTCCCTTATACGTCACCTGCAGCGCATTCATCATAAGTCAGTGACAAGTTCAAAAACTTTGGATGACAGTGGAAGCAGTCCACTAACCACTAAATCCCTTCCTCTTGTAACCAAGCTCCTGCAAACCACACCACCAACTCCCTCAGTGTCAATTTCCTCCTTAGACAGGAGAGCCAATAGTCCTGCAGGCCATGTCACTGGCAAGTCTGACGAGTCCTCTCCTGCCTGGGATTCCTCCGATGCATCCTTGAGTGCAACGCCTACTGCTGCTGGCGCTGCTGTTGTTGCTGCTGGGAGTCGATCGTCATCCCAGAGGGGAAGTCGGAAGACCACTTGTACTTCTTCCAGTAAGCAATTGACTGTCCAACAGTCCTTTGCGAGGAAGATGAAATATCACAGCAGTCATCCTGCTGCAAAGCGGATAACTCAGGTCTGGGTGGTGAGAAACGTGGTTCCGGTATCCATCGTTAATTTAGAGGCAACTAGAGACTTGATTGAGGTACTGTGTCCCCGGTACCAAATACCCTCTAGGTTCCATTTCTCTAGGCAGGCGATACCGAAAATGTACACAGACCTCAGAAAAAGAGTCATCAGTGTCCTAAAAAATGCAGTTGTACCCAATGTCCACTTGTCTGTGGTTAAGTGGAGCAGGGCAGACTCAGGACTATATGACTGTGACAGCCCACTGGGTAGATGTATTGCCTCCCGCAGCAAGAACAGCAGCGGCGGCACCAGTAGCAGCATCTCGCAATAGCCAACTCGTTCCTAGGCAGGCTACGCTTTGTATCACCGCTTTCCATAAGAGGCACACAGCTGACAACCTCTTACGGAAACTGAGGAACATCATCGCAGAATGGCTTACCCCAATTGAACTCTCCTGGGGATTTGTGACATCGGACAACGCCACCAATATTGTGCGTGCATTACATCTGGGCAAATTCCAGCACGTCCCATGTTTTGCACATACATTGAACTTGGTGGTGCAGAATTATTTAAAAAATGACAGGGGCGTGCAAGAGATGCTGTCGGTGGCCCGAAGAATTGCGGGCCACTTTCTGCCTTCAGCCACCGCATGCCGAAGACTGGAGCACCACCAAACATTCCTGAACCTGCCCTGCCATCATCTGAAGCAAGAGGTGGTAACGAGGTGGAATTCAACCCTCTATATGCTTCAGAGGATGGAGGAGCAGCAAAAGGCCATTCAAGCCTATACATCTGCCCACGATATAGGCAAAGGAGGGGGAATGCACCTGACTCAAGCGCAGTGGAGAATGATTTCAACGTTGTGCAAGGTTCTGCAACCCTTTGAACTTTCCACACGTGAAGTCAGTTCAGACACTGCCAGCCTGAGTCAGGTCATTCCCCTCATCAGGCTTTTGCAGAAGAAGCTGGAGACATTGAAGGAGGAGCTAAAACAGAGCGATTCAACTAGGCATGTGGGACTTGTGGATGGAGCCCTTAATTTGCTTAACCAGGATTCAATCTGTTGAAATCAGAGCACTACATTTTGGCCGCCGTGCTCGATCCTAGATTTAAAACCTACATTGTATCTCTCTTTCCGGCAGACACAAGTCTGCAGAGGTTCATAGACCTGCTGGTGAGAAAATTGTCAAGTCAAGCGGAACGTGACCCGTCAACAGCTCCTCCTTCACATTCTCCCGCAACTGGGGGTGCGAGGAAAAGGCTAAGAATTCCGAGCCCACCCGCTGGCGGTGATGCAGGGCAGTCTGGAGTGAGTGCTGACATCTGGTCCAGACTGAAGGACCTGGCAACGATTACTGACATGTCGTCTACTGTCACTGCATATGATTCTGTCACCTTTGAAAGAATGGTGGAGAAAAAGAGGCAATTTGGAGGCCCTTGCACAAACTGGCTTTATTCTACCTAAGTTGCCCTCCCTCCAGTGTGTACTCCGAAAGAGTGTTTAGTGCGGCCGCTCACCTTGTCAGCAATCGGCGTACAAGGTTACTTCCAGAAAATGTGGAGAAGATGATGATCATCAAAATTAATTATAATCAATTCCTCCGTGGAGACATTCACCAGCAATTGCCTCCAGAAAGTACACAGGGATCTGAGATGGTGGATTCCAGTGGGGACGAATTAATAATCTGTGAGGAGGGGGATGTACACAGTGAAAGGGGTGAGGAATTGGAGGATGATGAGGTGGACATCTTGCCTCTGTAGAGCCAGTTTGTGCAAGGAGAGATTGATTGATTCTTTTTTGGTGGGGGCCCAAACCAACCAGTCATTTCAGTCAGTCGTGTGGCAGACCCTGTCGCTGAAATGATGGGTTCGTCAATGTTTTTCTTTTCAATCTAAGCCCCTGCAGTTTTCTGTAAGCATCTGCTTCGCTATGATGATCAACAAGTCACAAGGGAAAACACTCAGGGCTGGAGGCGTAGATCTTAGGACCAGCTGCTACAAGCATGGCAGAGGTGTCACTATCACTGGTGACACCCAGAGAGGCGGCGAGGGAGATTGTAATGCAGTGCGCGCAGATAAGCAGCGCAATGGTAAAAAGGAGGCATGGTCTCATAGGTAGGGGCATGGCCTGAATCACCATTTTGTTGCTGCGGGTATCCCGGGGGTTGGGGGCTGTACCCGGGGACTAGTGTGTGAGTGGTGCTGGCTCCTGCACAGTGACAGAAACTGGGTGTTGCACGTAATGTCACAGTGAAACACCCATATTCTGTCACTGAAGAAGAGCCGGCACTTTGGTGTCACCCCACTTGGCGGGTGACACTCGGGTGTGTGCCGCAACCCCGTTGTGATGCCACTGACCCATGGGAAGCTTTACGTGGCTTACCCATGTGTTAGTAGCCCCAAGCATCTTTTGTGTTAGTCCCTGAAGAAAAACTTCAAATATTGTTTACAATTTTGTAATCAATGGCCTAATTCAGTAAGGATTGCAAATTCTGCTAAGTAACAGAATTTGCAATCCTTTGGTTCGCATGCTGGGGCCACCCATCACAGGGCATGGCCACCCAGCATGCCGCCTCCCTTCTTGACCACGCTGAAATTGCAGTCTCAGTGCAGTACAGCGTGATCATAAAAAATGGGTTAGCCTCCTGTTGGTGCAGACTGTACGTGTGCGCAGGAAGCCGCCACCATTTTTGTGATCGCAACGGCTGCATGTGATGTCATGCAGCCGCTCTGACCACGCCTCCTGTTTCTCCGTTGAAGCCCTGCCCCCGCACCGCTCCATCTCCGACTTTGAAATGGAGTGTTGCTGACCCCCCCCCCCCCGCACCGATTGACAGTCACAGAAAATGCAGGCGCATGCGTATGCTCTTAGCAATTTTTGCAGTTGGATTGCTTATTGTGATTGCAATCCAACCTGAATCAGGCTCTATTACCTATCACAATGCACTGCAGGTAGTACAAAATGGGGTTAATATAGGAGAAAAACCCCCAGAGCTGTGCTCCTTAACTGTCCCTGGTGGCTAGTGGAGCGGCTGCCCAGTAATCAGTGTCCACGCCAGTGCGCACACGGCCCTCCCCCTACTGCCACGCTGGATCACGGTATAGTGTGGGCACAGAAGCCCCTTACCTCCCTTTCATCAGCGGCCTCGTGATCCCGGAGGGCGGTGTGTGTGTGACTGACCTTAGGAAGAAACCGGAGCCTCCGCTGCAGTGACCCAGCAACCAGGGCACGGGAGTATACTGCGCCGCTGGGAGTGATGGAGCTGCAGTAAAGATGTCTATTAGACCTAGCCTGCTGCAGCCCTTGTACATTCTTATAAAAAAAGTTCTTCTTTTCTTGTCAAAATTAATAGCTAAGTATAGGCTGCCTGAGGCAGCCCCCTGTTAAGTGTCCTGCTACTGAAGGCACCAACTACAAACTGAGCTCCCTGTTCATGGAAGCGAGGTTATAGAGCAGGGGGCGCTGAGCATCTTGGGAACAGTCAAAAGCTTTGAGCCTGTTGGTGCCTCAGATCAAGATCCTACTCTACACCCCAATGTGAATCCTTGTGGAGTCCAGTGTACCCCACAGAAGAAATGAATGTGTCACACCCATTGGCAGCAACATTAGAATAGCTGCTGATGGGCACAATTGAGAAAGGAAGGGGGGAAAACATTTGAATCCAGCACATATATGTAATTTGAATATGTAATTTGTACCTTCCTACTTTAAAATGTAATGGATGAACCTCACCCTGTGAGAACTATCTTCATGATCAAGAGATCTCATATGCAAGATAAGTATGTGTTGGCAGAGGCGCTCACTGGGCAGAGATGCTGATCGCATCTCTGGCATGTGCCGGTGCACTGCGGCACCAGCACACACACACACACTTCAGACCTGATCTCCTGTTGTGTGAATATGCACAGCAGAGATCAGGTCTGAATTAGGCCCTATATACAGCTGTCAGTAAGGCAGGGATCTGCTGCTGCCAGTGAGGCAGGGATGTGCTGCTGTCAGTGAAGCAGTGATCTGCTGCTGCCAGTGAGGCAGGGATCTGCTGCTGCCAGTGAGGCAGGGATGTGCTGCTATAAGTGAGGCAGGTATGTGCTGCTGTCAATGAGGCAGGGATGTGCTGCTGTCAGTGAAGCAGGGATGTGCTGCTGTCAGCGAGGCAGTGATCTGCTGCCCACTATCTCCCTATCACCCCTGCCTGAGTCACACACTTTCCCTGTCACCCCTGCCTCAGTTACCCACTATCTCCCAGTCACCGCTGCCTCAGTTAACCAATATACCTGCGACCCCTGCCTCAGTCACCCACTATACCAGTCACCCCTGCTTTAGTCACCCACTATCTCTGTCACCCCTGCCTCAGTCAACCACTATCTCCATATCACCCCTACCTCAGTCACCCACTATCCCTGTCACCTCTGCCTCAGTCACCCACTGTCACCCTATCACCCCTGCCTCAGTCACCCACTATCCCTGTCACCCCTGCCTCAGTCTCCTACTGTCCCTGTCACCCCTGCCACAGTCATCCACTATATCCCTATCACCCCTGCCTTAGTCACTGACTATCTCCCAGTCACCCCGGCCTCAGTCACCCACTATCTCCCAGTCATACATGCTTCAGTCACCCACTATCTCCCAGTCATCCCTGCCTCAGTCACCTACTGACACCAGTGCAGACATTTCTGCTGCGGCCTCTCCACTCTCCAGCGTGAACGTACTGTCGACTGAGGAAATCCGCTTCCCAGTTGAGGACTCCGGGAATGAACACTGCCGATATTGCTGGCAGATGACGTTCTACCCAACTGAGGATTTTTGATACTTCCAGCTTTGCCATGCAATTTCGAGTGCCGCCTTGATGATTTGTGTACACTACCGTGGTGTCGTTGTCCGATTGTACTTGAACAGGCCTGTTCTGTACTAGAGGCAGGGCCAGTGTCAATGAATTGAACACTGCCCGCAATTCCAGAATGTTTATCGGGAGGAGAGATTCCTCCCTGGTCCACCGATGGTGAAGGGTCGTCATCACGGCCATGACCTTGGTGAATTTCCGAGGTGCCGTGGCCAAACCAGAAGGCAGGACCTGAAATCCAAAAACTAACCAGGCACAACACTGCTTAGCTTCCAACATCAGATGAGATTGGACATATCCAGTGTGATGCGGCTGTAGATGATTTTTGCTGTTTCTAACTTCTACTTCTAACTACTGGTACATCAATGAATAAGTTTCAAAATATAATGCATCAAGAGAACGGTGTTGGTAGTATAAAACTACCTACAGCACCTGGTATTCCCAGGTGGTCTCACATCCAAGAACAAACCAGGCCTAAAATCAGGTGATATTGGGCATATACAGTGTGGTGTGGCAGTAGATGAGCTTAGTGGTTTCTGTTAGAGTTCTTCTACTTCTAACTACTCGTACATAAATGAGTAAGCAGCCGATTTATTAAACCTGGTGAAATGATAATTTGCATGGTGATAAAGTACCAGCCCATCAGCTCCTAATTGCCATGTCACAGGCTGGGTTTGAAAAATGACAGTTAGGAGCTGACTGGCTGGTACTTTATCACCTTGCACTTTATCAGTTCACCAGGCTTAATAGATCTGCCCCAATGTTTCAAAATGGAATGCATCAAGAGAACGGTGTTGGTAGTATAAAACTACCTACAGCACCTGGTATTCCCAGGTGGTCTCACATCCAAGAACAAACCAGGCCTAAAATCAGGTGATATTGGGCATATACAGTGTGGTGTGGCTGTAGATGAGCTTAGTGGTTTCTGTTAGAGTTCTTCTACTACTAACTACTCGTACATAAATGAGTAAGCAGCCGATTTATTAAACCTGGTGAAATGATAATTTGCATGGTGATAAAGTACCAGCCAATCAGCTCCTAATTGCCATGTCACAGGCTGGGTTTGAAAAATGACAGTTAGGAGCTGACTGGCTGGTACTTTATCACCTTGCACTTTATCAGTTCACCAGGCTTAATAGATCTGCCCCAATGTTTCAAAATGGAATGCATCAAGAGAACGGTGTTAGTATTGTAAAAATACACACAGCTCCTGGTATTTCCTTGTGGTCTCCCATCCAAGTACTAAAACCAGGACCAACACTGCTCAGCTTCCATGATCAGGAGAGATTGGGCAAATCCAGTGTGCTGTGGCTGTAGATGAGCTGGTGGTTTCTGTTACAGCTCTTCTACTTCTAACTTCTGGTACATAAAAGAATACATGTAAAAATTAAATGTACCAAGAAAATGGTGTTGGTAGTTTAAAAACACCTAAAGAATCTGATACTACCAAGCAGTCTCCCATCCATGTATTAACAAAGTCCAATACTGCTTTGCTTCAAAAATCAAATGAGATTGGGCATATCCAGTGTGGTGTGGCTTTAGATAAGCTTTGTGGTTTCTGTTAGAGCTCTTCTACTTCTAACTACTGGTACATTAATGAATATGTATAAGGTTGTAGTTTATCCAATATGCCTTTACTACCTTACCTTTCAACCCCCCCTCCCTCCCCTCTTCTCCTTATAGCTTCCTTAGTTCTCTCCTCCTCGTGTGTGCGTTATTTGTTTTCTCATACGTCCTAGAGGATGCTGGGGTCACATTAAGAACCATGGGGTATAGACGGGATCCGCAGGAGACATGGGCACTTTAAGACTTTCAAAGGGTGTGAACTGTCTCCTCCCACTATGCCCCTCCTCCAGACTCCAGTTTTAGTATTGTGCGCAGTGATACTGGATGCACTACAGGGGAGCTCTACTGAGTTTCTCTGAAAAGACTTGTTAGTTTTTTTTATTTTCAGGGAGGCTGCTGGCAACAGTCTCCCTGCTTCGTGGGACTTAGGGGAGAGAAGTATGACCAACTTCTAGTGAGTTCAATGGCTCTGCTTCAGGCTGACAGGACACCATAAGCTCCTGAGGGTGCTGATCGCTGGGTACGCCTAGATGCACACTCCCGCAGCCTGCCGTCACCCCCTTACAGAGCCAGAAGACAGGTGAGTAGCAGAAGAACAGAAGACTTCTTCTTCAGTGACGGCATTCTGAGGTACCGAGCAGCGAGCGGAACGCTGCGCGCCATGCTCCCACACAAACACAGGCACTGCAGGGTGCAGGGCACGGGGGGGGGGGGCACCCTGGGCAGCATAAATTCCTCACAAAAGGCTGGAAAAAGTGGACATTAGTGCCTGGGCACTGTCCTTACCCCGCTAGCGTAATTAATTATTTCTGAGCGGGACAGATACGCGCCATTACAGCGGCGGGGCTTCTTCCTCACCTCACCAGAACATCTTTAGAGCATTACAAGTCTATCACTATAGAGTTTATTATTTCCCAGACTGTGTACTTTTGGCGCTGGATTGTGAGCTGAAAAATCCTCTGTGTCCCTCTGACAGATTTACTGACGGTCTGTCCCCCATAAGCCGGTGTGTCTGTGGGTACTTGGTATATGTGTGTCAACATGTCGGTGGCTGAATGTTTTTCCCAAGAGGAAACTATGGCCCTCATTCCGAGTCGTTCGCTCGGTATTTTTCATCGCATCGCAGTGAAATTCCGCTTAGTGCGCACGCGCAATATTCACATTACGACTGCGCCAAGTATCTTTGCTATGAAGATAGTATTTTTACTCACGGCTTTTTCATCGCTCCGGCGATCGTAATGTGATTGACAGGAAATGGGTGTTACTGGGCGGAAACATGGCGTTTTATGGGCGTGTGGCTGAAAACGCTACCGTTTCCGGAAAAAACGCAGGAGTGGCCGGAGAAACGGGGGAGTGGTTGGGCGAACGCTGGGTGTGTTTGTGACGTCAAACCAGGAACGACAAGCACTGAACTGATCGCACAGGCAGAGTAAGTGTGGAGCTACTCTAAAACTGCTAAGTAGTTTGTGATCGCAATATTGCGAATACATCGGTCGCAATTGGTAATGACAATCCTGAATTGCAAACCTCAGGTAGCTTGATGCAGTGGCTAAATGGGAACATATAAGTAGGCATCCTTTATGTCCGGTCGCGGAATGTAAGAAGAGGAATTGTTGCTTTGACTGCAGCATTCCCGGGGTTAACTGGTGTTTCTTCAAGTCACAAGGTATGGAGCTGCTGTATAGTTACTCGCAAGTCAGTAGTTGTATGATGCTCACACCTGTTAAGCTGGATACACACAGAATGCCCTACACAGGGGGTGAAATGAGCGCCCCCCCCCCCACCCCCCGTACGCTCAGCACACATCACGCTGTGCTGAGCGGGGGGAGAGATGTGTGCTGAGCAGTTCGCTCAGCACACATCTCTCCCCAAAATCGGGCCGTGAATACGGACCTTTAAACTGGATCCACACTTAGATTATCTGTCCAATTTTTTTTTCTAGTTGAAACAAAATTATGCTAATATGTGGCAGCAAATGACAATTGACCATTTGCTCACAAACACTGGAAAACATCCAAAAATGGTCATTTAGATAAATTGGTTAAATCCATTTCATTTAGCTAATTTATCCAAACTACCTTTATTGTATCTTTGTGGGTGTATATCTAAACGTGTCATCATACATTTCAGTGATATTGTCTAACAAATTTGCGAGCGCCGATATGTATTTATAATTTAGCACTCCTCTAGCGGTGCGGGTGAAATCTAACGCGATTAAGAATTGAATCCCGGTGGATTCACTTATCAGATCAGAGGCCGGATGCTCTGTCTTCTCTATCAGGTGCCTTTTAACGACGTGCTCGTAATGGGTGTGAGTATAAGGAGCTTGGGCACCACGATGTATGTCTTTCATTTTATCATGTGTTACAGTCATTACTTCAGGCAATACTTTTCCAATATAACACAATCCTTCAGAGTTTGGGGCAAGCCACTTGTACGCCTTTCTCCCGCATATGAAATATGCATCATCGGGGAGAACATATGGGACGGAGAAGGACATAACCATATTACACACTTTCCAGGTGAAATCTCCTAACCCTAATTCTTCCATCTGCTTAATACACGTATCAGGTTGTACGATATGTGCACAGTATCCTGGTGATACTTCTCCAACTCTCGTAATCCTATTTCCTAAGATGTACCTATACCGGAAATATTTTCCTCTACTGGCTATGTGGCGTACAAGCTCTGTATCTGTAGGCATTCTATCTGCTCTATGCGAAAAGGTCATGGTGTGGTTACTCCATGACACTTCCCAATTTCCCGGCTTTCTGGGATTGGAGATGTTGAAACATAATAGGGACCTATCCACATGGTATTGGTGGAGCTTCAAACTAGGAGGGCTGGAGATATTAAACCTCCTGTCCACCGGTCTCCCACCATTTAACTCAAGTACCTCCCCTATCGTTAAAGGAAATGGCACTAGCCCTGATTTGCTATGACCTTGAGGTACTTGAGAGCATACCCAACAATCTGTTTTGTTTAACACATTACCCACTAAGGAGTGATAGTCACTCAATGAATGCCGGTCCATATGGATATTAAAACTGGATTGGCATTTCTTAATGCACCCATCTTCAATGACATTGTTACAGAGCCTACAGATACAGTTTTCTTCAGCTAACAATCCGTCACAATTTCTTCTATGGTCAATGCTATCGGATCGTTTTCTGATACTCGCCTTTGCTTGTTGGTTAGGTTGATCTTGGAAAACTACGCCTCCATCTTTATCATCAGAACCCATTCCAGAACCTCTATCGACCTCCATGGTACTCTCGCCGGAACAGACTGCTCTGGTCAACATCATGGTCAACAGGAAAATCCGGATCACAGTCTCTTGGGGCAAGTCCATCTTATAGAAGGAAACGGAGAAAAATGAGAAGGAGGAAAAAGAAATTTGAGGGAGAGGGGATGGGAAGTGGAGAAAAACAATAAAAGGGAGTGGGGAGTCGACAACAGCTCTCGGTCTTCAAGGCTCAGGTGCCGCCTCAGTCCTCCTGGAACAGACACTCCAGTGATACAACCTCTACCGTCTGTTCCTTATCACGGGACTTCTCTGGATCAGCAACCTTCTTGCAGTGGGATGAATGGACCCAAGTCTCTCTCTCAGCAACCTTCAATGCCGTAGTGCTAGTCAATAAGACCTGGTATGGTCCTTCCCATCTGTCAATAAGGCAACCTGAGCGTAGAAAATTCCGTATCATTACATAATCCCCAGGTTCAATGTCATGACAATTACTATCAGGTAGATCAGGAATCACCAACTTCAGACTATCATTTTGATTCCTTAACTGTTAACTCATGTTAATCAAGTACTTTACAGTCACTTCATTGTTACATTTCAAATCATCCTGAGGGTTAATCATAACATGCGGTTGTCGACCAAACAAGATTTCAAAAGGGGACAGATTAAGAGGGGACCTGGGAGTGGTTCTGATACTGTACAATACAATGGGTAAAGCTTCTGGCCATGTCAATCCTGTCTCTGCCATCACTTTACTCAATTTATTTTTAATAGTGCTGTTCACTCTTTCGACCTTCGCACTCGCCTGTGGACGGTACGGAGTGTGCAGCTTGCTATCAATTCCCATCAACTTACACATTCCTTGAAAGACATCACCTGTAAAATGGGTACCCCTATCACTTTCGATTATTCTAGGGATACCATATCTACATACAAATTCCTGCACAATTTTCTTAGCAGTAAACATAGCGGTATTTGTAGCCGCAGGAAATGCTTCGACCCAATTTGAGAAAACATCTATACAAACAAGTACATATTTCAAATTCCGACAAGGGGGTAATTGTATAAAATCAATTTGTATTACCTGGAAAGGGCCGCCGGCAGGTGGGATATGGGATGGTTCTGTAGGTATTGCCTTTCCAATATTCTTTCTCAAACAGGTAAGGCATGACATTGCTCTTTTACTCGCATGAGAGGAGAATCCTGGGGCGCACCAGTATGCTCTCACCAATTTGCACATTCCTTCCTTGCCTAGATGAGTCAGCCCGTGAGCTGCTTCAGCCAGACATGGAAGATATGCTCTGGGGGCCACTGGTTTACCATGTCCATCCGTCCAGAGTCCTGAGGACTCCTGGCCACATCCCTTTGCCTTCCAGACTGCCTTTTCCTGTGTGGAACACAAATTTTGCATTTCACACAACTTCTGTGTGTTAATGGTATTAAATACCATCAATTGTGTGGTGTCTGTCTGTATGGGGGTAGCAGCTGCTAACTTAGCAGCTTCGTCTGCTCGGCTGTTACCAAGTGATACCGGGTCTTGGCTATAAGTGTGTGCTTTACATTTGATAACAGCCACTCTGTCGGGTTCCTGTATCGCTGTTAGAAGCCTTTTTATGTGAGCTGCATGCGCTACCGGTGTACCAGCTGCCGTCATGAAATTTCTGAGGCGCCATAGGGCTCCGAAATCATGGACTACCCCGAATGCGTATCTAGAATCGGTGTAGATATTGGCTGATTTGCCCTTAGCCAATTCACATGCTCTGGTTAGGGCGAACAGTTCAGCAACCTGGGCTGAGTGAGGTGGGCCTAGCGGTTCCGCTTCTATGGTGTCTTGGTCATCTACGACTGCGTATCCAGTACACAAGTCTCCCGAGTCTGACTGTCTATGGCAACTACCGTCCGTGTAGAACGTGAGTTCTGCATCTTCCAGTGGGTTGTCACTGATGTCAGGCCTTGCGGTAAAATTTTGGGTCAAATATTCCATACAATCATGTGTATCTTCCTTTGTATTAAATCCTCCTTCCCCATCACTCTCACCTTCCACCCTTTGTGCCTGACCAGGCACACCTGGGAGATACGTTGCAGGATTTAATGCACTGCATCTCCTTATGGTGATGTTTACGGGGGCCATTAGTGCCAATTCCCATCTTGTAAACCTCGCTGATGAGACGTGTCTGGTTTGGGCAGAATTCAATAAGGCTGATACTGCATGTGGCGTATGGATTGTGAGGTTGTGGCCTAGCACGACATCTTCGCTTTTTGTCACTAGCAATGCTATCGCAGCAACGCTTCGCAAGCATGTGGGGAGGGATCACGCTACCGTGTCTAGCTGAGCGCTGTAGTATGCAACTGGCCTACTGGCATCACCGTGTTTTTGGGTTAGTACACCTGCCGCGCAACCAGCACTTTCTGTTCCGTATAGTTCAAAGGGTTTCCCATAGTCTGGCATACCTAGTGCTGGTGCCTGCGTTAGGCACTGTTTGAGTCTCTCAAATGCTGTTTCGGACTCGTCTGTATGCGAAATCCTATCAGGTTTGTTTGAGGAGACCATTTCCTGCAAAGGTAACGCCAAAATGGAAAACCCTGGGATCCAATTACGGCAATACCCACACATTCCTAAAAACGTTCTGATCTGTTGCTGGGTTTGTGGCAGAGTCATGTCTCTAATTGCTTGGATTCTATCAGCGGCCAGGTGTCTCAGTCCTTGTGTTAGACAGTGTCCCAAATATTTTACCCTAGTTTGGCATAATTGTAACTTGTCTTTGGACACCTTGTGTCCTGTGTCTGAAAGATGAAACAGGAGCTGTTTCGTATCCTTCAGAGATGCTTCCAGTGAATCTGAACACAGTAATAAATCGTCCACATACTGTATCAATACTGATCCACTGTCTGGTTGGAAAGACTGTAAACAATCATGCAAAGCCTGAGAAAATATACTTGGACTATCTATGAAACCTTGGGGTAATCGAGTCCACGTGTATTGGACTCCTCTGTATGTAAATGCAAACAAATATTGTCTGTCAGGGTGCAGAGGTACCGAAAAGAAAGCGGAGCAGAGGTCAATAACAGTGAAAAATTTGGCAGTGGGAGGGATTTGCATTAGGATGACAGCTGGATTTGGCACTACGGGGAACTGACTCTCAACTATTTTGTTAATCCCCCTTAGATCCTGCACTAGTCTGTAACCTCTCCCCCCACTCTTTTTAACAGGGAAGATGGGACTATTGGCAGTGCTGGACGTTCTTACCAGAATGCCCTGTTGTAGCAAGCGCTCTATTACTGGGTAAACTCCTAACTCCACCTCTGGCTTCAGAGGGTACTGTGGGATTTTTGGAGCTATCCTACCATCTTTTACTTGTACAACTACTGGAGCTACGTTTGCCATTAATCCAGTGTCTTGTCCGTCTTTTGTCCAAAGTGACTCTGGTATCTGAGATGTCATCTCTTCTATTTGGGATGGATTCCTATTTGTCATAATGGTATGTGACATTAATTTTGATGGGGAGTCTAACATGTCTCGCACTTCCTGAGCGTGTTTCTCAGGTATGTCCAAGAATACACCTTCAGGAGTACAATAAATGACGCACCCCATTTTACACAGTAAGTCTCTTCCCAGGAGATTAGTTGGTGCCGATGCAGCCAGCAAAAAGGAATGCTTGGTATGCAAAGGCCCTATTGTAATCTCGGCTGGTTTGCTAACAGGGTAGTGCTGGACTACTCCTGTTACTCCCATGGCTGGAATTGTCCTACCAGTGGTTCTCATGCCCACTGTCGAATTTATCACTGACTTGGCCGCCCCTGTGTCTACAAGAAAGTTTAAAGTTTTACCAGCTACATTAATTGCGATCTCGGGTTCACTTCCAAGATTGGCAATTAATTTTACTGGCTGCAGATTACAGGTATGGCCACACCCCTATTGGGTATGGTGACCTCCCTGAATCCCGCTGGCAGCAACTACTTGTGAGGGAGATAGTTGGGAACTACCAGAGGCATGCCAGTCTCTGTTTGGGGGATATCTTTTTGTTTCCCCTGTATGTGGCTCATAACTCCGTTTCTGCGGACCTTGCTCCCAATGTCGTGTGTCGTGTCGTTGTCTAGGGGGTTGGTATGAGTTTCGTGGATTCTTTACTCTACAATCTCGTGCCATGTGTCCCTGTTTGTGACAAGAATAACAAGTAACCATACTTGACTTACCCACAGGATTTGGTGATACAAACAAAGGCTGCCTTGTGGTCAGAGCCTGTATACTTACTGACATTAATTTATCACCTTGTTGCTCCCTGTGTTTGGTGATGTTTCTATCGTGATCAATAGCAGCCTCTCTCAAAGTAGCCACAGACAGACCTCGCCAACATGGTTGTGTGGTCTGTACCCTAGTCTTCAATGACTCTTTTAAACCATCCATCAGTACCGATACTGCTACTTCCCGATGGTTTGTGTCTGTTTTAATGTCCTCTATGCCTGTGTATTTTGCCATTTCTAATAATGCTCTGTGAAAATACTCTGCAGCTGTCTCTGACTCCTTCTGTTTAATGGAGAATATCTTATTCCATTTAGCTACCGCTGGGAAATACTCTTTTAGCTGCAAGTTTATTCTTTTCACATTATCTTGGTTGTACACATCTGTAAGAGGTACATCATGATCTAGTCCGCAATCAGCTAAAAATTGAGTTGCGTCGACATTTGAGGGTAAACATGCTCTCAGCAATATCTGCCAGTCTTTATTGTTGGGCTCTGCAGTGTTACCTAAGTCTCTGATGTATTTTTGACTGGCAACTAAGTCTTTTCTAGGGTCAGGAAATTCAGACACTATGGTCCTTAATTCCATTCGGGAAAATGGAGTGTACATGGCAATGTTCCTAATGGGAGTGGCTCCTGATGCGTCTGTTTTCCCATTTGGCACTGCTATTACTCTAACAGGTGTAATTCTAACAACCTCATTCTGTGTAGATTCTACAGGCTGTGGTGAAATAGTCTCAGCATAATGCATGGTGCCGTACTTACCAGTTGATACGACCTCACCTATCCCTCCGCTAGGGGCCTTTACTAATCTCGTGGGTGGAGCTGTGCCTACTGTGGTCTCTGCTATGGTGGCTGCTAGAGAGAGCGCTGAAATCGTTGCCGATTCGTCCTCTTGATCACACTCCTGAGGAAAGTTCAAAACAGGGTACAACTTGCACGGGTTAATACTTGCATGGGTTAATGGGTTAACATTATCATTAACATTTACACAGTTACTAAGTGATTTTGTGTTACACCTTAGTGCGTCTTTCTCCGCAATCAACTTCTCTCCTGATATGTATGGTGGCGGCGGGGCCGTGGCAATCAGTTTTCTGTTAGAGCCAGATCCCGCCGCCTGAGCCAAACCTCTCTGTATCTCACCTTCCTGTTGCCACAACTGTAAATAATCATAATGCTGGATTCGTCTCTTTGTTGATTTTATGAGACATATCCTCCTCCTTAAATTTTGTAACACTTCTGAGCTGAAGCTCCCTACTCTTGGGAATTTCTCCCCGTCATGTACAGTCATTCTCTCCCATTCATCACATAAAGTTTCTGTGTGACTTCCATATTTCTCACACATTATATACCTGGCCGACCCAATTGGTCGGACCACTGAATCAACCCGAACCGAGGTTGATCGCCCCCTACCTGAACAAGTGGCCCCCATAGTTCGAAAGTGTTGCTTTATTTAGCCAACCCTTTATGCAAAACCAAATGCCAACAATAGGCTGACGGTGGCGGTTTACCGAGTACCCCACTCACTCGCCCACGCCGACCAATACGACCTGATCACACCGATATGGTGCTGGCGTACTCGACCTAGGGCCCCTGCGACCTGAACCTCTATTTACTGGAACCTGCGAGGGTTATCCGAAGAACACTTACTCTTTCCAGTAACTATTGGTTGCTGGATAGTTCCTGAGTGAGCAGCGAACTTCCCTTAAAATAAAAAAAATTACACAAATCACGTTAGAGTGTACAGATAGCGTTTGTGACCCCTTTACTCTAATGGTATTAGGTCAGATTACTAACTACTGCACACACTTACGTGCGGTCCAGTCGTTCAGTACACAAACAACTAAGCTTATGTACGGAAAGACCAATGGAATCGAAACTTACGACTGCGAATTCCTTCAGCCAGAGCTTATATGGCCTATATGGGTGTTGCACCAACCCTTTTCGGTGTTGTGCCTGTGAACTGTATAGCGGACTTCCTTGTCGGCTGTACCTGGACCTCCTGGTCTGTTATGACCTACTGGTCTTGTTACAGTATGACCTCCTGGTCTTGTTACAGTATGACCTCCTGGTCTGCTATACTCTAATGCTCAAAATTGTATATTTAACCAGAGATGCCTCCCTAGCCACCGTGCACGTCACTTACACGCATGTACCTCACGAGTACTCGACTTTTCTTGTGGTTCAACCTTTAAAAATTGTAAAAACACTCACTCATCACATGTACACTTTTGTTTCTATTTCTATTTCTGCGCAGAAATTTTTTCTTCAGATCAGGTGTGTTACCAATTAGGAGCAGGATCTGTTAATTAAATTTCGGACACCCAAAAATAGACTTGCGTTATTTCTCGCCTCGCGTTATTTATCGCTTTGCGTTATTTATCGCTTTGCGTTAAAAATCAACTTATCGTGACTTGAGCTACGTGGGCGTAACCGGACGCTCCGTTGCGTAACGTACGCTGCGTGCGTCGGCCTTTGGATTGCGTACGCAAGTCTTTGTTAGAGACACGTATACGCAAAGCAAAGATCCACCGTAACACAATTTATACTTTTATCAATGTAGATGATCCTTGATCATCTACCACACAAACACACTGACTTCGCCTTATCTCCCAGGCGAAACTGTGTGTTTGTCTATCTTTTAACTATATTACCTTTACTCTTAAACTATGAAATAACGGCAACTCTCTTTTAGCACTTCTATCAACTATAAAAACTGGCAGACAGGAGAGTGATATACGAAAATGAAAAAGAAAAAGAAATGCAGATATATATATGTGTGCGTGCGTGTGTACGCAAGACAGAAAAATAAACAGTTTTAAAAGACACTAGCGTTTTGTTCTTACCTCCGGTTCCCGGATTCCTTCAGCACTCTTTACCTAAGCGAAGCAGACGCTTATCCTGTCAGCACTACGAGGGATACAACCTCCCGCCCTTTGCTGAGGGATAATGTCTGCTGATCTACCTACTGCAGATATGTGAAGGACGGGCGAGCCGCCAATTGATAAAGCTGAATATTTATCGTATATAAATCACTTTAAGAGGTCTAAGAACACTGTACGCTATCTACGTAAGAAGTACCGTAAGGGTACGCAAGTTGCGTAGCGATCGCTCAGCCGTAGTCGAGACGCTCAAGCGTCACGTTCGCTTACGGCCCAGTGATCACAGGCAGGCACGCTATTGGCTGCCGACTAACATAATGATTCGCTATAGCGTAGCGGACGCTCGGGACCACGAGGAGATCACCAGCGATGCAGACGCTCACAACGTTAAACCTTTATATCTATACCTTTAACAGTGAGATACACAGTATACCTTAGTGTAGAGACAGAGTGTAAGTGCAACCTGGTGTAACCTGATTAACTACAAAGCTGCTTGAGCGTCACCGACGCTCAGAGAATACTTAACACTATAAAGAATACACAGATACCTGGGCTTAGGGTCCGAAACCTATTATATGTATTATGACTATTATACTTGCAAAAAGAATCACAGTACAAAGCATACACTACAATATGACATAAACCAACTAACCAGATAAACTACACAGGAAATACAATACAATACAATTAAAGGAAAATACGAGAGAAAGAGTAGAGAGAGAGAGAGAGAGAGATGGCTCACAGTAAGACAATATGATTACGGAGAAAACTTACGCACAAAGGGAAACGATCGCATGCGCCTCGATATCCAGCTCCCGATTATCAGCAATGAGAACCGTTGAAGAGAGAGAACTGGATACGGTCGGCCTGCCTATTTATGCCCCACACACAATACAATTCAATGGTCCCTACAATCTCATTGTTCATTGGACACAGGAATTCGGCTTCGCATTATAACAAAAGGTCATAGGTTGATTCATACAGGTGGGCTGTGACTATTTCCAACTGCTCAGGTGGGAGGGAAACTGGGTTTCCCGCCGCATGGGTAATAAAGTGCAAATAAAGTAAATGTTCATAAACTTATGTCCATAACTATTCGCACGAGCGATTGATCTGCTTCAAACCAACACCGGAATATTTCTAATTAAATATTCTTCCGATGGATACTAAACACCACTGTATTACTCCTGTCTGACCCTTCGTATCAAACAAAGAGGGATTCCTCTGTTCATAAACATTCTATATTAACCAAACTTTCAGAATCTATCAAAGGGACCATGATCTACAAAATACATTATTACTGAAAATATGTTACGATTGAGTCGCACGCTACAACCACATAAACTCTACCGTAAATACGCATACCATGCGCCTGCGGGTGCCCGCGACTGTGAGTATGCGCACGTACGGGAGAGCGTACGCATGCGCAGCACGGACCTGTGTGAGGTGCAAATATGGTAGTGTGCATAGAGATATTTTTCTGACTTTGACAGGACGGACTGCCGAGTGCCGACACAGAGGTAGCCACAGCCGTGAACTACCGTACTGTACTGTGTCTGCTGCTAATATAGACTGGTTGATAAAGAGATGTCGTAGTATGTATGTATGAAGAAGAAAGAAAAAAAAACCACGGTTAGGTGGTATACAATTATGGACGGACTGCCGAGTGCCGACACAGAGGTAGCCACAGCCGTGAACTACCGTACTGTACTGTGTCTGCTGCTAATATAGACTGGTTGATAAAGAGATGTCGTAGTATGTATGTATGAAGAAGAAAGAAAAAAAAAACACGGGTAGGTGGTATACAATTATGGACGGACTGCCGAGTGCCGACACAGAGGTAGCCACAGCCGTGAACTACCGTACTGTACTGTGTCTGCTGCTAATATAGACTGGTTGATAAAGAGATGTAGTAGTATGTATGTATAAAGAAGAAAGAAAAAAAAACCACGGGTAGGTGGTATACAATTATGGATGGACTGCCGAGTGCCGACACAGAGGTATCTACAGCCATGAACTACCGTACTGTGTCTGCTGCGACTGGATGATAAATAATGATATAAAAAATATATATATATCACTACTGCAGCCGGACAGGTATATATATTATATAATGACGGACCTGCTGGACACTGTCTGTCAGCAGAATGAGTTTTTTATAGAATAAAAAAAAAAACACCACACAAGTGAAGTCACACGACGAGTGTTTAACTTTTTCAGGCAATCACAATATAGTATACTACTAACTATACTGGTGGTCAGTGTGGTCAGGTCACTGGTCAGTCACACTGGCAGTGGCACTCCTGCAGCAAAAGTGTGCACTGTTTAATTTTAATATAATATGTACTCCTGGCTCCTGCTATAACCTATAACTGGCACTGCAGTGCTCCCCAGTCTCCCCCACAATTATAAGCTGTGTGAGCTGAGCACAGTCAGATATATAATATATACATAGATGATGCAGCACACTGGGCTGAGCAGTGCACACAGATATGGTATGTGACTGTCTTGTACTCCTGGCTCCTGCTATAACCTATAACTGGCACTGCAGTGCTCCCCAGTCTCCCCCACAATTATAAGCTGTGTGAGCTGAGCACAGTCAGATATATAATATATACATAGATGATGCAGGCATGCAGCACACTGGGCTGAGCAGTGCACACAGATATGGTATGTGACTGAGTCACTGTGTGTACCGTTTTTTTCAGGCAGAGAACGGATATATTAAATAAAACAACTGCACTGCTGGTGGTCACTGTGGTCAGTCACTAAACTCTGCACTCTCTTCTACAGTATCAGCCTCAGGTCAATCTCTCTCTCTCTCTCCTAATCTAAATGGAGAGGACGCCAGCCACGTCCTCTCCCTATCAATCTCAATGCACGTGTGAAAATGGCGGCGACGCGCGGCTCCTTATATAGAATCCAAGTCTCGCGAGAATCCAACAGCGTCATGATGACGTTCGGGCGCGCTCGGGTTAACCGAGCAAGGCGGGAAGATCCGAGTCGCTCGGACCCGTGAAAAAAAACATGAAGTTCGTGCGGGTTCGGATTCAGAGAAACCGAACCCGCTCATCTCTAGTCAAAGGCTCCATTTTTTTTTAAAGATCCCTCTGCCAAGTTAAGGGGGGGTTGAGGGGGCCCCAGAGATATCAGTGTACTGGGCCCCGAGATTTCTGTTGCTGGCCCTGACCCTCAGGGGCGTATCTACCCCTTGGCCAGGATGGCACTTGCCAGGGGCACCATCCAGCTGTGCCAACCGTGGCTAAGGGATAGAGTTCTGCAGTCTCGAAAGGGCGCTATGGCAATCAGCGTGGGACTGACCAATTAGACGGTGAGGGAAGGATACTGAAATTGTCCCAACCCTGTTACAGTTTGAAACGCCCCTCAACTGCTGTCCACTGCTTCACTCCTAGCTCTGCCCCTTTGAAATTATTAATCCCTACCCCCCGGTAGGCGGAGTTCTCCAGGCCCATACTCAGGAGTCACCACTGCTGTACATTATGTGCCGGTTGTAGAGGCAGAGCGGGGAACATCAGAGAACGCCACAAATTACACAGTGGGCAAGGAGATGGCTGGAGACAGCTGCACAGCCATGCCTTGCAAGTTCGAGAGAGCTGTTGAATTTCAGCACTTCAAGTCAGAGCCTGCCCCCTGCTGCCCAAGCAGTCCGTGACAGTTAGTGTCGAGGAGGGGGGGATTTGTGCATGTGTGCTATCAGTGTGTGTGTGGGGTGGGGGGGTGGGGGGGTGGAGGATGTGTGTGACTGTGAGGGAGCTGTCAGTGTCAGTGGGGAGAGGAGCAGGAGGGAGTTGTCAGTGTGTGGAAGTGATGAGAGTTGTCAGTACTGGGGAAATGTGTGTGTGTGTGTGTGTGTGTGTGTGTGTGTGTGTGTGTACTAGATTTAGGAGTGTGTGTTTGTGAGAGGTTTCAGTTGGGGAATTAGAGTTCATACACTAATTAAATGTTTTCATATTGAGAACTACATCTCCCAGCATATACAGTGTGCTGGGGATGCTAACAAGCTTTATTTAAAAGTTTAAAAAACATTGGCCCTCATTCCGAGTTGATCGGTCGCAAGGCGAATTTAGCAGAGTTACACACGCTAAGCCGCCGCCTACTGGGAGTGTATCTTAGCATCTTAAAATTGCGACCGATGTATTCGCAATATTGCGATCACAAACTACTTAGCAGTTTTAGAGTAGCTCCACACTTACTCTGCCTGTGCGATCAGTTCAGTGCTTGTCGTTCCTGGTTTGACGTCACAAACACACCCAGCGTTCGCCCAACCACTCCCCCGTTTCTCCGGCCACTCCTGCATTTTTTCCGGAAACGGTAGCGTTTTCAGCCACACGCCCATAAAACGCCGTGTTTCCGCCCAGTAACACCCATTTCCTGTCAATCACATTACGATCGCCGGAGCGATGAAAAAGCCGTGAGTAAAAATACTATCTTCATTGTTAAATTACTTGGCGCAGTCGCAGTGCGAATATTGCGCATGCGTACTAAGCGGATTTTCATTGCGATGCGATGAAAAATACCGAGCGAACGACTCGGAATGAGGGCCATTGCTTTTATGACTGCAATGGTTAAAAAGGGAGAGCTATAAATCAATTTATCAGTGAATGATCGCAGTTTGAGCTGTTACATTTTACTGAACCACCTATCCCTCCACACTCACTACCTGTCCTCAGGATACATTTACCATCCCGGCAGACGGTATACCGGCGGTCATTTGACCGATGTTGGAATCCTGACACCACTTGGGAGACTGGTGCCGGCACACAGACAGCCAACATCCCGAAGGCGAGTATTGGAGGGAGGGTTAGGACCGGGGGAGGGGGTGTTAGGGAAGGCACTAGGAGGGGGGGGGGGTTAGTCCTAGCTGCCACCCCCTGAGGGTTAGCCCTATCCGCCACCCCCCCAGAGGGTTAGGATTAGGATTAGGTATCATGTGACTGCTGGAATCCCGAGCGCCGGATGCCATACCCAACCCCCTTTACTTTTTCAGGCATTTCTATCTCTCCTCTCTCTATGGTGTTCCGATTGCCCACTTTCCTTTGTGCTTTTCTCTCTCTCTCCTTTGTTTAGAGCATCAGTTTCTGTAGTCCACTTTATCCTTATTTTTTCCAGTGTTTCACTATCTCTCTGATGTAATGAGGATGTATGGTCTAGAGGGATCAGTAATGCATTGTACTGTATAGAGGCGTCAGGGATGTAGCGTAGGGTATAGAGGCATCAGGGATGTAGCGTAGGTTATAGAGGCATCAGGAATGTAGCGTAGGGAATAGAGGCATCACGGATGTAGCGTAGGGTATAGAGGCGTCAGGGATGTAGCATAGGGAATAGAGGCGTCAGGGATGTAGCGTAGGGAATAGAGGCGTCAGGGATTTAGCTTAGGGAATATAGGCATCAGGGATGTACTAGCAGGTATATAGAGGTCAGTGTACTGTATAGAGGGGTCAGTAATGCAGTGATGGTTATAGAAAGGTCAGTGATGTAGTGTAGGGTATAGAGGGGTCAGTTATGTAGTGTGGGGTAAAGAGGGGTCAGTAAAGATACTAAGCTGAAGTACTTAGAACACTTCTTGAATTAAGACACAACCTGCAAGAAAAAGTATGCAATATGGGTGAAAAGGCAAATGTCAGAGGTCTGATACAAGTGACCAGCTCCACACCTTGCACCACATAGCGTTATGTTAAACTGGGATATGTTCTTTTTTGGTGTGTGTGTGTGTGTGTATGTGTGTGTGTGTGGGGGGGGGGGGGGGTGCCAAAGGAAATTTTTGCCATTGGCTCCTTTGGTCTAGAACCAGCCCTGATCACAAAATATTTTTGTCTGAGCAGACTGGACACTGATCAGCGTTGGCTCATTCTCAGCCCCCCGCCCAGCCTCTGCTGCCAACAGACTGCTATTAGCTAGTTAACCTTCTGCCTTCCCTATCTATGACACAGACTGCTGCTAATGCTACCAGAATGTTCCCAGTGGCTTCACACCAACAGTGAATCCCAGCCGATGATGTAAGGCAGCGTGTGGGGGAGGGGGTCAGTTGCTGTGGCTCCAACATGGTAACCGCCAATGGACTGCAATGCTTTATCGAAAGGGGGGGCGCCAGTCCCTTACTTTGCCAGGGGCGCTTGGACCCCTAGCTACACCTCTGTTGACCCTAACCGATACCCCTAAACTAACCATAATTCCTGCAGTAAAAATCCATGTTTCTATGTATATAGGGGGTCATTCTGAGTTGATCGCTTGCTGCCGTTGTTCGCTGCGTAGCAATCAGTTGAAAAAAAATGGCTAATCTGTGCATGCGCATGCTCCGTAATGTGCATGCGCATCGTACGGGTACAAAGTCCATTGTGGTTTTGCACTAGTTCTAGCGATTATTCCAATCACAGAACAGGCCACAAGGAGATTGACAGAAAGAGGGCGTTTCTGGGTGTCAACTGACCGTTTTCAGGGAGTGCTTGGAAAAATGCAGGCGTGGCAGAAGAAATGCAGACGTGGCTGGGCATTCGCTGGATGGGTGTGTGACATCAAAAGCCGTCCCTCGGTTGTTAGAATCAACGCACACGAAGTGTAACTACAGTGCTGGTCTTATTTTGAAACGATTTTGCAGGCGCTCTGCTGCTCAAGTGTTCGCACTTCTCCAAAGTGAATATACACTCTCCAGTGGGCAGCGACAATGCGTTTGCATGGCTGCTAAAAACTGCTAGCGAGCAATCAACTCAGAATGACCCCCATAGTGTATTGCAAGAAAATATCTGTAAATCCAATGGTACCGTAAGTGCGGTATATACTCGCACTTCTTTGCGGGGTGAGAACATCTCCCCTAAGTGAAGTCAGCCCTATGAATAGAGTTTGTGTGATCCCTGTGCAGCAGTCACAGAAAGGGTTCATCTCTGCAGTTTGTCACTCAAATTACATTGCTGCATTTTTTCTAGAAGTGGATCTGAGAGCTGTTACCCGCAGACCAGCTACAATAATTATCCTGGGTACTCACTAGACCAGTGGTTCTCAAACTGCACCCTGGGGTGCCTCAGGACACTTGCAGGGGTGCCTTGGATTGGTGGTCCAGGACCAATTCAAAATATTTATAGTTAGTGTTATAGGCAAAACCAGTGCTGTTGGCTGGCAATCATAACATATGTGCACAAGCAGAAGCAAATCCTGTCCCCTACCAAAGGGCCAGTGCTAGGGTGTTTGGCGCCTCCCTGCAAACTATTAATTTGGGCCCTCTCTCCAATACTTAATAAAGGGACAGTGCGCTCCTTAAAAAAAGAAGGTGTGGTATCACAAGGAAGGGGCATGGCCACACAATAGCACCCCAAATAAAAATACGCCACACAGTAGCACTATCTTATTGTCATTACACCGCATGTAATAATAATAATAATAATAATAATAATAATACCCACAGTCGCAGTGCCCTTTATACACATAACCACCATATCAGTGCAGCTTACACACATAATGCCAACAGTAGCAGTGCCCCTTCTACACATGCCCACGGTGGCAATCCTTTACATGGCAAATATCAACCTGGTTTTGCCATGTAAAGGATTGCCACTTTAAAAAACAAACAATAAAAAAAAAAAAAACAACAGGAAAAAACACAAAATCTCTCACTTTCTGATTCTCACACCCTATTACATTCCTCCCTATATATTTAAATGTTTCTATTACTGTATGTTCCCTCTTCCCTTCTCCAAACTATACACATCAACATTTTTTAGTATTTCCAGGTAAGTTTTGTGATGTAGGCCATGCACAATTTTAGTTGCCCTAATGTATTTACAGCCTTCTGGAGATATGGCTTCTGGAACTGAACACAGGATTCTAAATGTGGCTGTACCAAGGACCTATACAGTGGCATTACAGGTTGAGTATCCCTTATCCAAAATGCTTGGGACCAGAGGAATTTTGGATATCGGATTTTTCTGTATTTTGGAATAATTGCATACCATAACGAGATATTATGGTGATGGGACCTAAATCTAAGCACAGAATGCATTTATGTTTCATATACACCTTGGCCCTCATTCCGAGTTGTTCGCTCGGTATTTTTTATCGCATCGCAGTGAAAATCCGCTTAGTACGCATGCGCAATGTTCGCACTGCGACTGCGCCAAGTAACTTTACTATGAAGAAAGTATTTTTACTCACGGCTTTTTCATCGCTCCGGCGATCGTAATGTGATTGACAGGAAATGGGTGTTACTGGGCGGAAACACGGCGTTTCAGGGGCGTGTGGCTGAAAACGCTACCGTTTCCGGAAAAAACGCAGGAGTGGCCGGGGAAACGGTGGGAGTGCCTGGCCGAACGCTGGGTGTGTTTGTGACGTCAACCAGGAACGACAAGCACTGAACTGATCGCACAGGCAGAGTAAGTCTGGAGCTACTCTGAAACTGCTAAGTAGTTAGTAATCGCAATATTGCGAATACATCGGTCGCAATTTTAAGAAGCTAAGATTCACTCCCAGTAGGCGGCGGCTTAGCGAGTGTAACTCTGCTAAATTCGCCTTGCGACCGATCAACTCGGAATGAGGGCCCTTATACACACAGCCTGAAGGTCATTTTAGCCAATATTTTTTATAACTTTGTGCATTAAACAAAGTGTGTGTACATTCACAGAATTCATTCATGTGTCATATACACCTTATACACACAGTCTGAAGTTCATTTAATACAATATTTTTAATAACTTTGAGTATTAAACAAAGTTTGTGTACACTGAGCCATCAAAAAACAAAGGTTTCACTATCTCAGTCTCACTCAAAAAAGTCCGTATTTCGGAATATTCCGTATTTCGGAATATTTGGATATGGGATACTCAACCTGTATTACTTTTTTCTGCTACTGGTTCTTTAACCTATGCAAACAAGCATCTGACTTGCCTTTCCTATTGCTTTGTTACATTGCTCACCTGAAATAGTAATACTTAGATAGCTTTCCTCTTGCCATTATAATGCCCTTAATATTATAGTTAGCCTTTGCATTTTTGCACGTGTATGATTTTGCATTTTTTGGCATTAAATGTTGCCATGTTCTTGACCATTCCTCTAGTCCAGGGGCAGAACTGCCAGAGACAACGGAGTCAGTTGCCGCCGGGCTCCAGCCCTGAAGGGGCTCCAGCCCTAAAGGGGCTTCCTCCATTGCCCCCCGGCTGTTACGTGCCCTTCCTACTAAATAGACAAAGGCGCTACCAGCAGGGTCTCGCAGTTTGTACATTCCATGCCGTAACACCCTTCTTTCCACCTTTTTCAAGACCCAGCCCAGCAGCCTCGCCGCTGCCACCACCGCTAGCTGCAGCACTGCCAGCGGTGGGGTGCCCCTGCTTCTTCTCACACCACAGATAGCTGGGCAGCACTGCAACTGCCTGCCTGATTGCTCCGCCCCCTTCCGGCTCCCAAGCACCTCTGCTGCCCAGTGATCCAGGAGCCTGCTGCTAGGAAGAAGTGGCCGAGCTTCAGCAAGCGAGTCTGGACACTGGCGGAGGAAGCCATGATAACCAGATAATGGGGAGTGGAGAGCCAGTTCCAAGGTAATACTTTATACAGCTGGTTGAGATCCTGGTCGGTGGATATGGATTCCAAGAAAACCCTGGAGGTGCTTCCTTTCAAGGGAGACACTCTCTTTGGAGAAGACCTCAATAAGATTGTAGCTGATCTGGCTACTGCTAAAACAGCTTGCCTACCTCGTATGACTCCTACCACGCAGAAGGCTAAAAGTACTTTCCCTTGGCCCTTTCATCCCTCAGGTAAAGCGTACCCAAGGTCAGGCATACCCAAAGCAAGCTCATGCTTCCAGACCTGCCAAGCCCAGACTGAAGCAAGCCTGGGCTGCCCATCAGCCTGCTTCCAAAACGGACAAGCCTGCCGCATGACGGTGCAGGCCTCCCTCTGGGGGATCCCAGGGTGGGGGGCCCGACTTCTAGGTTTGGCATAGAAAGGTATAATTCTAAGCTAGAGAATTCTGTTTGGAGCTCACCTTGTACTTTGTGAAGAAATAATCAGCATTGTGGCTGAGCAGATACATGTAGTGTGTGGCTGCAAACTGCATGGATCTGCTGCGTTGTAATGCTGATACTTTTTTTTTGCAAAGTACCAATAGCTTCATATAATGTTCACAATTTTTATGCAGGATCAAATAGCTCAATAGGTAGGGTGTTTGATTAGAATTCAACAGGTTATAGGTTTGAATCCTGGGTATGGTAGTTTGAGATGTGTTATTTAATAAAGTATGTTGTTCTGACTGCTGGGATATCATACTAAATAAATGGAGTTGATCAATTTTTTTTGTATTTTTTTTTTTAAACTAGGAACAATTTCCAGATACTTTTCTTTATAACTGAGATTGCCCCCTGGAACTTCACATCAGTTGACAACTATGCATGAGTGGGCAGTCCTTGCTCTGGATCTGCCCACCCATTTATGTGCCGTCATAAAAGAAAGCACAACTGACAGTTATCCTGGGCGTACACTACACAATTATCTGTCAGGCTATCTATCCAGTCCGGATGGATGGAATGAAAATCTGGTAATGTATAGTAGCAAATGTCAATTAACCATTTGCTCCCAAACACTAGAAAAGTGGTCAAAAATGGTCATTACACAAATTGGTTAAACCCAAAATTTAACCAATTTGTTTAGGGGACCATGTTTGTCCATTTTCTAGTGTTTGAGAGTAAATCGTTGATGGTCATTTGCTCACATAGATAACCGGATTTCTATTCCAACCAGCCAGTGTTGGAGATATGGTCTGCCAGATTACATAATGCATACCAGAGCCATAACTAGACTTTTTGGTGCCCTGTGACAGAGAATTATATGCCCCCCCCCTCCCCTCCCCATTTTTGCAATATGGACAAAAGGCGCATGCCTTGTGGGGAAGGGGCATAACAAGATTGGTCTCAGAGAAAGCACATGAGATATGAAGATATATCTAGTATACTTGACACTCAATGGTTTGTGGTATTGCCGGGGTGCCCTCCTTAAATGCATATACAGTCACACATGGCGTGTTTGTGCAAATGGCATATCAGCAGTCAGCACTAACTGGTGACATGCCATTTGTAAAAGTAAGCCATGTGTGACTAATATATAAACATACTTTATTAAATAACACCTCAAACTATCATACCCAGGATTCAAATCTATAACCTGTTGAATTCTAATCAAACACCCTACCCATTGAGCTACTTGATCCTGCATCTATTCTAACCTCCAAAAACAGATTCAGTTGCATTTTCCAGCGTGTTTTGTTTGCGCCTTTGCAAATGTCTTACATCGACAAACTTATTTAGTACTATTTTGCAAATAGGGTTACATTGTCGCAACATTGTGTTCCCTAATTGCTTGATTTTTTAAATGCAACAATTGATAAAGACACCTGATAATTGCTCTGTGGAGTGTTATTTTGTGTCTACTTCTTATCTACATTTAATTCCCTACCTCTAATCAAGGCATTTTTAAATGCTGGGGGCTGCCAGGACGTGAGGCCTACCTAGACTTTAGATCGGAATTTGAATGTACTTGTGAACTAACTTAATTTCCTACTTCTAAATTCATTCCTAAATTCACTACTTACATTAATCCTGTAGTTGGGCATTTTGAGCCTTCAATTGTGGGTATTGTTTTGTGTCCAGACCAGCAGCTGGTGGTGTGCATTTGCTGGAAAGGCATCGAAGACCTCCGATATGCTGCATCTCCTGATGTGTGTCTCCCTCAAGTGGCTGTCAGCAAATGCATGCTAGACACCCCATTCCAAGCTGATTGTGACATCACGGAACATGCATCATAGAACAGGCATGCTAGAATATGGGTCTTCAACCTGCGACCCTCCAGCTGCTGTGGAACTACATATACCAGCATGCCCTGCCTCAGTTTTAGCATACCTTAATAGCAAAACTGTGGCAGGGCATGCTGGGATGTGTAGTTTCACAGCAGAGAGAGGGCCACAGGATGAAGACCCATGTGCTAGAGCCAAGCCGCAGGTACATTGAATGCTAGCAAGCTGAATGTTTAAATCCTTTTTGTTCCGCAGCATTCCAATGCGGAAGATTCCATGGAACCAGAGATTATTCCATTGAGAAGGACATGCTGTCTGGATGACTGCACTGTGCAAATTAAATCACGGAGCCAGTTGGCTTGTGGGTGGCTCTGGTGACTGGGTGGTTGGGTGGGCGGTGTGTCAGAGGTGGAGCACATGCAAATGAATGTGTATCATCCTGCTAGTGAGAGTGAAAACTCATGCAGGAGTGTGCCTGCTTGTCAGTGGGTTATGCACCTTGCCAGGCGTCAAATCTACATGGAGCAGCTTGAGGGGACAAGAGCAGGTTTGCAAAATATAGATAGAAGAGCATATATGCTGGCGCATTCTCCATGATTGTGTCAGCTTATGTTTTGGTGCACTGCACTTTCCTCTACTAAGTTTTAGCCATTTTGGTTAAACGCAAGTGTAGTTGCTTCTCGCCCTTTTGGCTGTGATCTTGTATCGTGGTTGAAGAGTCTGCTGGAGGGATTGTTTTCTTCATTGACGAGAGACTAAAGATATTACAGGATGGAAGGCTTGGGAACACTATCTGTTTTTCAGTTGTGGAAGAGTTGAAAGACAGCTTTTCCTTGCCAATATCTCTCTTTTGCAAAGAGCTACGCATTGGAAAATTCAGGGCTATACCGTGTAGATGAAGCACTAACAGGAGGCTTTAAAATTTTCATTCTAGTTTCCTTCGTTTGGGAGAAAAATGCAAAGGTACAAGACAGCTTTTCCTTGCCAATATCTCTCTTTTGTAAAGAGCTGCACATTGGAAAATTCAGGGCTATGCCGTGTAGATGATGGCCTAACAGGAGGCTTTAAAATTTTCTTTCTAGTGTCCTTCGTTTGGGAGAAAAATGCAAAGGTACAAGACAGCTTTTCCTTGCCAATATCTCTCTTTTGCAAAGAGCTGCGCATTGGAAAATTCAGGGCTATGCCGTGTAGATGATGGCCTAACAGGAGGCTTTAAAATTTTCTTTCTAGTGTCCTTCGTTTGGGAGAAAAATGCAAAGGTACAAGACAGCTTTTCCTTGCCAATATCTCTCTTTTGCAAAGAGCTACGCATTGGAAAATTCAGGGCTATACCGTGTAGATGAAGCACTAACAGGAGGCTTTAAAATTTTCATTCTAGTGTCCTTCGTTTGGGAGAAAAATGCAAAGGTAGCTTGTGCCATCACCACTCTGCTCCTTGTGCCGCCTTGGCGGTTTACATGAGCCACTGCGGTGACGTTGACTGACTGGATCAGAACCGGTTGGTCGCAAAGTAAGGTCTCCGCTTGACGTAGGGCATTGTATATGGCCCCTAGTTTCAGGATGTTGATGTGAAGACAAGTCTCTTGACTTGACCAAAGACCTTGGAAATTTCTTCCCTGTGTGACTGCTCCCCAACCTTGGAGGCTTGCATCTGTGGTCACCAGGATCCAGTCCTGAATGCCGAATCTGCGTCACTCGAGAAGGTGAGCACTCTGCAGCCACCACAGGAGTGATACCCTGACCCTGGGGGACAGGGTGATCAACCAATGCATCTGTAAATGTGACCCAGACCACTTGTCCAGTAGGTCCCATTGGAAAGTCCTCGCATGGAACCTGCCGAATGGAATGGCTTTGTATGATGCCACCATCTTTCCCAGGACTCGAGTGCAGTGATGCACTGACACAAGTTTTGGTTTCAATAGGTTCCTGACAAGAGTCATGAGTTCCTGGGCCTTTTCTATCGGGAGATAAACCCTCTTTGGTCTGTGTCCAGAATCATGCCCAAGAAAGACAGACGAGTCGTAGGAACCAACTGCGACTTTGGGATATTGAAAATCCAGCCGTGTTGCTGTAACACTTTCAGTGAAAGTGATACGCTGTTCAGCAACTGCTCTCTTGATCTCGCTTTTATGAGATCGCTCAAGTACGGGATAATTATGACACATTGCTTGCGCAGGAGAACCATAATTTCCACCATTACCTTGGTGAAAATTCTCTGGGCCGTGCAGAGACCAAACAGCAACGTCTGAAATTGGCAATGACAGTCCTGTACCGCAAATCTGAGGTACGACTGATGAGATGGATAAATTTGGACATGAAGGTATGCATCCTGTACACAAATGCGGACAACAGGTGTCAAGCCGTGTGTTGCCTTTGTCAAGCTGTAATAAGTAGGGGTAAGGACGTTAACCACCTCAGAACATCCTCCCTTATACGTCACCTGCAGCGCATTAATCATAAGTCAGTGACAAGTTCAAAAACTTTGGATGACAGCGGAAGCAGTCCACTGACCACTAAATCCCTTCCTCTTGTAACCAAGCTCCTGCAAACCACACCACCAACTCCCTCAGTGTCAATTTCCTCCTTAGACAGGAGAGCCAATAGTCCTGCAGGCCATGTCACTGGCAAGTCTGACGAGTCCTCTCCTGCCTGGGATTCCTCCGATGCATCCTTGAGTGTAACGCCTACTGCTGCTGGCGCTGCTGTTGTTGCTGCTGGGAGTCGATCGTCATCCCAGAGGGGAAGTCGGAAGACCACTTGTACTACTTCCAGTAGGCAATTGACTGTCCAACAGTCCTTTGCGAGGAAGATGAAATATCACAGCAGTCATCCTGCTGCAAAGCGGATAACTCAGGTCTTGTCAGCCTGGGTGGTGAGAAACGTGGTTCCGGTATCCATCGTTAATTCAGAGGCAACTAGAGACTTGATTGAGGTACTGTGTCAACGGTACCAAATGCCATCTAGGTTCCATTTCTCTAGGCAGGCGATACCGAAAATGTACACAGACCTCAGAAAAAGAGTCACCAGTGTCCTAAAAAATGCAGTTGTACCCAATGTCCACTAGTCCACATGTCCGTGGTTAAGTGGAGCAGGGCAGACTCAGGACTATATGACTGTGACAGCCCACTGGGTAGATGTATTGCCTCCCGCAGCAAGAACAGCAGCGGCGGCACCAGTAGCAGCATCTCGCAAATGCCAACTCGTTCCTAGGCAGGCTACGCTTTGTATCACCGCTTTCCATAAGAGGCACACAGCTGACAACCTCTTACGGAAACTGAGGAACATCATCGCAGAATGGCTTACCCCAATTTGACTATCCTGGGGATTTGTGACATCGGACAACGCCACCAATATTGTGCGTGCATTACATCTGGGCAAATTCCAGCACGTCCCATGTTTTGCACATACATTGAATTTGGTGGTGCAGAATTATTTAAAAAACGACAGGGGCATGCAAGAGATGCTGTCGGTGGCCCGAAGAATTGCGGGCCACTTTCTGCATTCAGCCACCGCGTGCCGAAGACTGGAGCACCACCAAACATTCCTGAACCTGCCCTGCCATCCTCTGAAGCAAGAGGTGGTAACGAGGTGGAATTCAACCCTCTATATGCTTCAGAGGATGGAGGAGCAGCAAAATGCCATTCAAGCCTATACATCTACCCACGATATAGGCAAAGGAGGGGGAATGCACCTGACTCAAGCGCAGTGGAGAATGATTTCAACGTTGTGCAAGGTTCTGCAATCCTTTGAACTTGCCACACGTGAAGTCAGTTCAGACACTGCCAGCCTGAGTCAGGTTATTCCCCTCATCAGGCTTTTGCAGAAGAAGCTGGAGACATTGAAGGAGGAGCTAAAACAGAGCGATTCCGCTAGGCATGTGGGACTTGTGGATGGAGCCCTTAATTCGCTTAACCAGGATTCAATCTGTTGAAATCAGAGCAATAAATTTTGGCCACTGTGCTCGATCCTAGATTTAAAACCTACATTGTATCTCTCTTTCCTGCAGACACAAGTCTGCAGAGGTTCAAAGACCTGCTGGTGAGAAAATTGTCAAGTCAAGCGGAACGTGACCCGTCAACAGCTCCTCCTTCACATTCTCCCGCAACTGGGGGTGCGAGGAAAAGGCTAAGAATTCCGAGCCCACCCGCTGGCGGTGATGCAGGGCAGTCTGGAGTGAGTGCTGACATCTGGTCCGGACTGAAGGACCTGGCAACGATTACTGACATGTCGTCTACTGTCACTGCATATGATTCTGTCACCTTTGAAAGAATGGTGGAGGATTATATGAGTGACCGCATCCAGGTAGGCACGTCAGACAGTCCGTATGTATACTGGCAGGAAAAAGAGGCAATTTGGAGGCCCTTGCACAAACTGGCTTTATTCTACCTAAGTTGCCCTCCCTCCAGTGTGTACTCCAAAAGAGTGTTTAGTGCAGCCGCTCACCTTGTCAGCAATCGGCGTACGAGGTTACTTCCAGAAAATGTGGAGAAGATGATGATCATCAAAATGAATTATAATCAATTCCTCCGTGGAGACATTCACCAGCAATTGCCTCCAGAAAGTACACAGGGATCTGAGATGGTGGATTCCAGTGGGGACGAATTAATAATCTGTGAGGAGGGCGATGTACACAGTGAAAGGGGTGAGGAATCGGAGGATGATGAGGTGGACATCTTGCCTCTGTAGAGCCAGTTTGTGCAAGGAGAGATTGATTGCTTCTTTTTTGGTGGGGGTCCAAACCAACCAGTCATTTCAGTCAGCCGTGTGGCAGACCCTGTTGCTGAAATGATGGGTTCGTCAATGTTTTTCTTTTCAATCTAAGCCCCTGCAGTTTTCTGTAAGAATCTGCTTCGCTATGATGATCAACAAGTCACAAGGGCAAATACTCAGGGCTGGAGGCGTAGATCTTAGGACCAGCTGCTACAAGCATGGCAAAGGTGTCACTATCATTGGTGACACCCAGAGAGGCAGCGAGGGAGATTGTAATGCAGTGCGCGCAGATAAGCAGCGCAATGGTAAAATGGAGGCATGGTCTCATAGGTAGGGGTGTGGCCTGTTGGCCTGAATCTCCATTTTGTTGCTCCGGGTATCCCGGGGGTTGAGTGCTGCACCCGGGGACTAGTGTGTGAGTGGTGCTGGCTCCTGCACAGTGACAGAAACTGGGTGTTGCACGTAATGTCACAGTGAAACACCCATATTCTGTCACTGAAGAGGAGCCGGCACTTTGGTGTCACCCCCCTTGGCGGGTGACACTCGGGTGTGGGCCGCAACCCCGTTGTGATGCCACTGACCCATGGGAAGCTTTACGTGGCTTACCCATGTGTTAGTAGCCCCAAGCATCTTTTGTGTTAGTCCCTGAAGAAAAACTTCAAATATTTACAAATAAATTTTGTAATCAATGGGCCTAATTCAGTAAGGATTGCAAATTCTGCTAAGTAACAGAATTTGCAATCCTTTGGTTCGCATGCTGGGGCCACCCAGCATGCCGCCTCCCTTCTTGACCACGCTGAAATTGCAGTCGCAGTGCAGTTCAGCGTGATCATAAAAAATGGGTTAGCCTCCTGTTGGTGCAGACTGTATGTGTGCGCAGGAAGCCGCCACCATTTTTGTGATCGCAGCTGCTGCATGTGATGTCATGCAACCGCTCTGACCACGCCTCCTGTTTCTCCGTTGCCGACCCCATTTTGAAGCCCTGCCCACGCACCGCTCCATCTCTGACTTGGAAATGGAGTGTTGCTGACCCCCCCCCCCCCCCCAGCACCGATTGACAGTCAGAGGCGATCGCATTAACTGCGGGGTGCCGCAGAAAATGCAGGCGCATGCGTATGCTCTTAGCAATTTTTGCAGTTGGACTGCTTATTGCGATTGCAATCCAACCTGAATCAGGCTCTATTACCTATCACAATGCACTGCGGGTAGTACAAAATGGGGTTAATATAAGAGAAAACCCCCCAGAGCTGTGCTCCTTAACTGTCCCTGGTGGCTAGTGGAGCAGCTGCCCAGTAATCAGTGTCCACGCCAGTGCGCACATGGCCCGCCCCCTACAGCCACGCTGGATCACGGTATAGTGTGGGCACAGAAGTCCCTTACCTCCCTTTCATCAGCGGCCTCGTGATCCCGGAGGGCGGTGTGTGTGTGACTGACCTTAGGAAGAAACCGGAGCCTCCGCTGCAGTGACCCAGCAACCAGGGCGCGGGAGTATACTGCGCCGCTGGGAGTGATGGAGCTGCAGTAAAGATGTCTATTAGACCTAGCCTGCTGCAGCCCTTGTAGATTCTTATAAAAAAAAGTTCTTCTTTTCTTGTCAAAATTAATAGCTAAGAATAGGCTGCCTGAGGCAGCCCCCTCTTAAGTGGCCTGCTACTGAAGGCACCAACTACAAACTGAGCTCCCTGTTCATGGAAGCGAGGTTATAGAGGAGGGGGCGCTGAGCATCTTGGGAACAGTCAAAAGCTTTGAGCCTGTTGGTGCCTCAGATCAAGATCCTACTCTACACCCCAATGTGAATCCTTGTGGAGTCCAGTGTACCCCACAGAAGAAATGAATGTGTCACACCCATTGGCAGCAACATTAGAATAGCTGCTGATGGGCACAATTGAGAAAGGAAGGGGGGAAAACATTTGAATCCAGCACATATATGTAATTTGAATATGTAATTTGTACCTTCCTACTTTAAAATGTAATGGATGAACCTCACCCTGTGAGAACTATCTTCATGATCAAGAGATCTCATACGCAAGAAAAGCATGTGCTGGGATAGGGCTGTGGAGGGCGGCTGCTCGGGCACACACCCGTCAAGTTAAGGAGATTCAACTGAGGAAGCACAAGGGAACTGCAGGGAGACCACATATTTTCAGATGAACATGAGAGGGCGGAAGGCTGCCTAATACTGAAGCACCCTCAAACATCAAACCATATGCAACAACTAGTACAAGCATTCCTGGGGAAAGGTCTGCAGCAGACGGATTTGCATACGGTGATGTCATCCAAGCAATGGGCATAGTTGGCTGCAACCCTCGTCTGCATATGAAAAGAGAAAATGGTCACGCAGGGCATGGCGGCCTTTGTGGGGTTGCGCTTGGATGACCCCTAGATCGCTTTATACACCCCCATCAGTGTGGGGCTCATGTTGGCCATGCCCAAGCCCCTGAAGCATTCAAGCTGATTTCTTGCAGCAGCTGGACCCACTAACAGCTCCAGAGTTGCTCTACAAGACAAGTAAAAGGGTGTGAGCCCTGCAGCACCACCTGTAGTTTGCATACACACATATATAGGACAGCATCTCTTATATGCCCCAGGGGCAATAAAATAGTAGCCTTATCTAGGGTATCCGTCCATGCCGCTACAGAACTACACACCCAGGCCGACGCAATTGCCGGTCTGAGTAAGGTACCTGAATGTGTATAAATGGACTTCAGGGTAATCTCCTGTTTGCGGTCAGCAGACTCTTTGAGGGTAGCTGTATCCTGGGACGGGAGGGCTACCTTCTTGGATAAGCGTGTTAATGCTTTGTCCACCCAAGGGGAGGATTCCCATCGTAACCTATCCGTTGATGGGAAAGGGGAATCCTTTTGGAAATCTGCAGGAGATTCCCAAGCTTTTTCACATAACTCGTTCAGCTCGTGTGAGGGGGGAAAGGTTACCTCAGGCTTCTTTCCCTTGTACATATGTACCCTCTTGTCAGGGATAGGGGGCTCCTCTGTGATGTGCAAAACATCTTTTATTGCCATAATCATATATCAAATGTATTTTGCCAATTTTGGCTGTAACTTTGCATCATCGTAATCGCCACTGGAGTCAGAATCCGTGTCGGTATCTGTGTCAACAATCTGGATAGTGGGCGCTTATGAGACCCTGACAGTCCCTGCGACATAGGATTAGGCATTGGTTGAGACCCTGACTGTCCCAAAGCTTCTGCCTTGTCTAATCTTTTGTGCAATGAGTTTACACTAGCATTTAAAACATTCCACATATCCATCCAATCAGGTATCGGCGGAGACACCACGTTCATTTGCTCCCGCTCCTCTCTAATATAGCCTTCTTCCTCAGACATGTCGACACACGCGTACCGACACACCACACACACAGGGAATACTTTTACTGAAGACATTTCCCCCACAAGGCCCTTTGGAGAGACAGAGAGAGAGTATGCCAGCACATACCCCAGCGCTATATAACCCAGGAATAGCACAGTAACTTAATGTTTGAACAATCGGTGAGGGGGAACATCTTGAAACCCCAGTTTGTACCCTTGGGACACTATTTGTAAAACACACGAGTCCATGTCCGAATGAATCCAGAACTGACTGAAGAGTTTTAGACGTGCCCCCACTGGTGCGGGCTCCTGCAAGAGAGCCCCAGCGTCATGCAGTGGATTTGGCAGAAGCAGAGGATGATCTCTGCTCCTGCGATCTTGAAGAGGATGCAGACCTCTTCTCTCTTCTCCTTCCTCTACCTGCAAAGAAAGGGGAATCTTAACTTCTTGCATATCTATTGGGCCGAAATGACTGCATCAGATAATGATGCGTCTTCATCCGTTGGGACGGAACATAGGGCAAGAAGGTTGACTTACCTGCGGGAGCTGCCGAGATCAAATTAACTAGGCAGTCACCAAACAAGGCTTCACCTTCATAGGGAAGAGACTCCCTTTCTTCTTGGAGTCAGCATCAGCATTCTCTTGGTGAATCCACAATGCCCTCCTATCCGACACTGCCATGAAATTGGCCCGTGAACTCAAGAGTCCTATATCCCTTGCAGTCTCACGTAAGTATGCTGCAGTGTCCTTGATATGATACAATGTAAGGAGTATCCCATCTCTCCAGGGTATCTATATCGGATGACAAGGTATTCGACCAATTCTTGAATACTACTACTCACCCATGCACATGTAATGGCAGGTCTAAGTAATGTACCCGTGGTTACATAACTAGAAATAATGTAGCTTCCTGCATACGATCCGCTGGATTTGTGACAGGGCCCCGTGCAGAACAGGGGGTGACTCCCACTTTATTCTGTCCGCGGCGGGAAATGAATAAACAACCAGAATCCTTTTGGGGATTTGAAACCATCTTGTCGAGCTGGCCCAGACTTTCTCAAACAGAGATGGAGGAACGTTACATCAGCTTTCATTATATATCTATATATACATACATATAGACCCCTTTGTCAGGAACAGCAGGGTCTTCAGTGATTTTAATATGTCCTTAATATCCACAATCATGTACTGAATGCTCCTTGCCAATATTGGATCTAATCAGGAAACATTATGGTCGACATAAGTATCAGTATCCGTGTCAGTATCAGTGTGTAGTAACTGGACAAAATAACATTTTTGCGACCCAGCGGGGCCTGAGGGAAAAGAAACATAGCCATGAATATCACATCTATTCTCTACGTCTGTGTCTGGGACACAGATTTATCCAACCTTACTCTGATATTACTGAAACATTTACCCAGTCAGTTATTGGTGGTGCCAACAGGGCCACCATCATATGTCTGCATTCCTAATATAGGCCCTCATTCCGAGTTGATCGGTCGCAAGGCGAATTTAGCAGAGTTACACACGCTAAGCCGCCGCCTACTGGGAGTGTATCTTAGCATCTTAAAATTGCGACCGATGTATTCGCAATATTGCGATCACAAACTACTTAGCAGTTTTAGAGTAGCTCCACACTTACTCTGCCTGTGCGATCAGTTCAGTGCTTGTCGTTCCTGGTTTGACATCACAAACACACCCAGCGTTCGCCCAACCACTCCCCCGTTTCTCCGGCCACTCCTGCGTTTTTTCCGGAAACGGTAGCGTTTTCAGCCACACGCCCATAAAACGCCATGTTTCCGCCCAGTAACACCCATTTCCTGTCAATCACATTACGATCGCCGGAGCGATGAAAAAGCCGTGAGTAAAAATACTATCTTCATAGCAAAGATACTTGGCGCAGTCGCAGTGTGAATATTGCGCATGCGCACTAAGCGGAATTTCACTGCGATGCGATGAAAAATACCGAGCGAACGACTCGGAATGAGGGCCATAGTTTCCTCTTGGGAAAAACATTCAGCCACCGACATGTTGACACACATATACCAAGTACCCACAGACACACCGGCTTATGGGGGACAGACCGTCAGTAAATCTGTCAGAGGGACACAGAGGATTTTTCAGCTCACAATCCAGCGCCAAAAGTACACCGTCTGGGAAATAATAAACTCTATAGTGATAGACTTGTAATGCTCTAAAGATGTTCTGGTGAGGTGAGGAAGAAGCCCCGCCGCTGTAATGGCGCGTATCTGTCCCGCTCAGAAATAATTAATTACGCTAGCGGGGTAAGGACAGTGCCCAGGCACTAATGTCCACTTTTTCCAGCCTTTTGTGAGGAATGTATGCTGCCCAGGGTGCCCTTCCCCCGTGCCCTGCACCCTGCAGTGCCTGTGTTTGTGTGGGAGCATGGCGCGCAGCGTTCCGCTCGCTGCTCGGTACCTCAGAATGCCGTCACTGAAGAAGAAGTCTTCTGTTCTTCTGCTACTCACCTGTCTTCTGGCTCTGTAAGGGGGTGACGGCAGGCTGCGGGAGTGTGCATCTAGGCGTACCCAGCGATCAGCACCCTCAGGAGCTAATGGTGTCCTGTCAGCCTGAAGCAGAGCCATTGAACTCACTAGAAGTTGGTCATACTTCTCTCCCCTAAGTCCCACGAAGCAGGGAGACTGTTGCCAGCAGCCTCCCTGAAAATAAAAAAAACTAACAAGTCTTTTCAGAGAAACTCAGTAGAGCTCCCCTGTAGTGCATCCAGTATCACTGCGCACAATACTAAAACTGGAGTCTGGAGGAGGGGCATAGAGGGAGGAGACAGTTCACACCCTTTGAAAGTCTTAAAGTGCCCATGTCTCCTGCGGATCCCGTCTATACCCCATGGTTCTTAATGTGACCCCAGCATCCTCTAGGACGTATGAGAAAACAAATAACGCACACACGAGGAGGAGAGAACTAAGGAAGCTATAAGGAGAAGAGGGGAGGGAGGGGGGGTTGAAAGGTAAGGTAGTAAAGGCATATTGGATAAACTACAACCTTATACATATTCATTAATGTACCAGTAGTTAGAAGTAGAAGAGCTCTAACAGAAACCACAAAGCTTATCTAAAGCCACACCACACTGGATATGCCCAATCTCATTTGATTTTTGAAGCAAAGCAGTATTGGACTTTGTTAATACATGGATGGGAGACTGCTTGGTAGTATCAGATTCTTTAGGTGTTTTTAAACTACCAACACCATTTTCTTGGTACATTTAATTTTTACATGTATTCTTTTATGTACCAGAAGTTAGAAGTAGAAGAGCTGTAACAGAAACCACCAGCTCATCTACAGCCACAGCACACTGGATTTGCCCAATCTCTCCTGATCATGGAAGCTGAGCAGTGTTGGTCCTGCTTTTAGTACTTGGGCCCTCATTCCGAGTTGATCGGTCGCAAGGCGAATTTAGCAGAGTTACACACGCTAAGCCGCCGCCTACTGGGAGTGAATCTTAGCTTCTTAAAATTGCGACCGATGTATTCGCAATATTGCGATTACTAACTACTTAGCAGTTTCAGAGTAGCTCCAGACTTACTCTGCCTGTGCGATCAGTTCAGTGCTTGTCGTTCCTAGTTGACGTCACAAACACACCCAGCGTTCGCCCAGGCACTCCCACCGTTTCCCCGGCCACTCCTGCGTTTTTTCCGGAAACGGTAGCGTTTTCAGCCACACGCCCCTGAAACGCCGTGTTTCCGCCCAGTAACACCCATTTCCTGTCAATCACATTACGATCGCCGGAGCGAAGAAAAAGCCGTGAGTAAAAATACTTTCTTCATAGTAAAGTTACTTGGCGCAGTCGCAGTGCGAACATTGCGCATGCGTACTAAGCGGATTTTCACTGCGATGCGATGAAAAATACAGAGCGAACAACTCGGAATGAGGGCCTTGGATGGGAGACCACAAGGAAATACCAGGAGCTGTGTGTATTTTTACAATACTAACACCGTTCTCTTGATGCATTCCATTTTGAAACATTGGGGCAGATCTATTAAGCCTGGTGAACTGATAAAGTGCAAGGTGATAAAGTACCAGCCAGTCAGCTCCTAACTGTCATTTTTCAAACCCAGCCTGTGACATGGCAATTAGGAGCTGATTGGCTGGTACTTTATCACCATGCAAATTATCATTTCACCAGGTTTAATAAATCGGCTGCTTACTCATTTATGTACGAGTAGTTAGAAGTAGAAGAACTCTAACAGAAACCACTAAGCTCATCTACAGCCACACCACACTGTATATGCCCAATATCACCTGATTTTAGGCCTGGTTTGTTCTTGGATGTGAGACCACCTGGGAATACCAGGTGCTGTAGGTAGTTTTATACTACCAACACCGTTCTCTTGATGCATTCCATTTTGAAACATTGGGGCAGATCTATTAAGCCTGGTGAACTGATAAAGTGCAAGGTGATAAAGTACCAGCCAGTCAGCTCCTAACTGTCATTTTTCAAACCCAGCCTGTGACATGGCAATTAGGAGCTGATTGGCTGGTACTTTATCACCATGCAAATTATCATTTCACCAGGTTTAATAAATCGGCTGCTTACTCATTTATGTACGAGTAGTTAGAAGTAGAAGAACTCTAACAGAAACCACTAAGCTCATCTACAGCCACACCACACTGTATATGCCCAATATCACCTGATTTTAGGCCTGGTTTGTTCTTGGATGTGAGACCACCTGGGAATACCAGGTGCTGTAGGTAGTTTTATACTACCAACACCGTTCTCTTGATGCATTATATTTTGAAACTTATTCATTGATGTACCAGTAGTTAGAAGTAGAAGTTAGAAACAGCAAAAATCATCTACAGCCGCATCACACTGGATATGTCCAATCTCATCTGATGTTGGAAGCTAAGCAGTGTTGTGCCTGATTAGTTTTTGGATTTCAGGTCCTGCCTTCTGGTTTGGCCACGGCACCTCGGAAATTCACCAAGGTCATGGCCGTGATGACGACCCTTCACCATCGGTGGACCAGGGAGGAATCTCTCCTCCCGATAAACATTCTGGAATTGCGGGCAGTGTTCAATTCATTGACACTGGCCCTGCCTCTAGTACAGAACAGGCCTGTTCAAGTACAATCGGACAACGACACCACGGTAGTGTACACAAATCATCAAGGCGGCACTCGAAATTGCATGGCAAAGCTGGAAGTATCAAAAATCCTCAGTTGGGTAGAACGTCATCTGCCAGCAATATCGGCAGTGTTCATTCCCGGAGTCCTCAACTGGGAAGCGGATTTCCTCAGTCAACAGTACGTTCACGCTGGAGAGTGGAGAGGCCGCAGCAGAAATGTCTGCACTGGTGTCAGTAGGTGACTGAGGCAGGGATGACTGGGAGATAGTGGGTGACTGAAGCATGTATGACTGGGAGATAGTGGGTGACTGAGGCCGGGGTGACTGGGAGATAGTCAGTGACTAAGGCAGGGGTGATAGGGATATAGTGGATGACTGTGGCAGGGGTGACAGGGACAGTAGGAGACTGAGGCAGGGGTGACAGGGATAGTGGGTGACTGAGGCAGGGGTGATAGGGTGACAGTGGGTGACTGAGGCAGAGGTGACAGGGATAGTGGGTGACTGAGGTAGGGGTGATATGGAGATAGTGGTTGACTGAGGCAGGGGTGACAGAGATAGTGGGTGACTAAAGCAGGGGTGACTGGTATAGTGGGTGACTGAGGCTGGGGTCGCAGGTATATTGGTTAACTGAGGCAGCGGTGACTGGGAGATAGTGGGTAACTGAGGCAGGGGTGACAGGGAAAGTGTGTGACTCAGGCAGGGGTGATAGGGAGATAGTGGGCAGCAGATCACTGCCTCGCTGACAGCAGCACATCCCTGCTTCACTGACAGCAGCACATCCCTGCCTCATTGACAGCAGCACATACCTGCCTCACTTATAGCAGCACATCCCTGCCTCACTGGCAGCAGCAGATCCCTGCCTCACTGGCAGCAGCAGATCACTGCTTCACTGACAGCAGCACATCCCTGCCTCACTGGCAGCAGCAGATCCCTGCCTTACTGACAGCTGTATATAGGGCCTAATTCAGACCTGATCTCTGCTGTGCATATTCACACAACAGGAGATCAGGTCTGAAGTGTGTGTGTGTGTGTGTGCTGGTGCCGCAGTGCACCGGCACATGCCAGAGATGCGATCAGCATCTCTGCCCAGTGAGCGCCTCTGCCAACACATACTTATCTTGCATATGAGATCTCTTGATCATGAAGATAGTTCTCACAGGGTGAGGTTCATCCATTACATTTTAAAGTAGGAAGGTACAAATTACATATTCAAATTACATATATGTGCTGGATTCAAATGTTTTCCCCCCTTCCTTTCTCAATTGTGCCCATCAGCAGCTATTCTAATGTTGCTGCCAATGGGTGTGACACATTCATTTCTTCTGTGGGGTACACTGGACTCCACAAGGATTCACATTGGGGTGTAGAGTAGGATCTTGATCTGAGGCACCAACAGGCTCAAAGCTTTTTGACTGTTCCCAAGATGCTCAGCGCCCCCTGCTCTATAACCTCGCTTCCATGAACAGGGAGCTCAGTTTGTAGTTGGTGCCTTCAGTAGCAGGACACTTAACAGGGGGCTGCCTCAGGCAGCCTATACTTAGCTATTAATTTTGACAAGAAAAGAAGAACTTTTTTTATAAGAATGTACAAGGGCTGCAGCAGGCTAGGTCTAATAGACATCTTTACTGCAGCTCCATCACTCCCAGCGGCGCAGTATACTCCCGTGCCCTGGTTGCTGGGTCACTGCAGCGGAGGCTCCGGTTTCTTCCTAAGGTCAGTCACACACACACCGCCCTCCGGGATCACGAGGCCGCTGATGAAAGGGAGGTAAGGGGCTTCTGTGCCCACACTATACCGTGATCCAGCGTGGCAGTAGGGGGCGGGCCGTGTGCGCACTGGCGTGGACACTGATTACTGGGCAGCCGCTCCACTAGCCACCAGGGACAGTTAAGGAGCACAGCTCTGGGGGTTTTTCTCCTATATTAACCCCATTTTGTACTACCTGCAGTGCATTGTGATAGGTAATAGAGCCTGATTCAGGTTGGATTGCAATCACAATAAGCAATCCAACTGCAAAAATTGCTAAGAGCATACGCATGCGCCTGCATTTTCTGTGACTGTCAATCGGTGCGGGGGGGGGGGGGGGGTCAGCAACACTCCATTTCAAAGTCGGAGATGGAGCGGTGCGGGGGCAGGGCTTCAACGGAGAAACAGGAGGCGTGGTCAGAGCGGCTGCATGACATCACATGCAGCCGTTGCGATCACAAAAATGGTGGCGGCTTCCTGCGCACACGTACAGTCTGCACCAACAGGAGGCTAACCCATTTTTTATGATCACGCTGTACTGCACTGAGACTGCAATTTCAGCGTGGTCAAGAAGGGAGGCGGCATGCTGGGTGGCCATGCCCTGTGATGGGTGGCCCCAGCATGCGAACCAAAGGATTGCAAATTCTGTTACTTAGCAGAATTTGCAATCCTTACTGAATTAGGCCATTGATTACAAAATTGTAAACAATATTTGAAGTTTTTCTTCAGGGACTAACACAAAAGATGCTTGGGGCTACTAACACATGGGTAAGCCACGTAAAGCTTCCCATGGGTCAGTGGCATCACAACGGGGTTGCGGCACACACCCGAGTGTCACCCGCCAAGTGGGGTGACACCAAAGTGCCGGCTCTTCTTCAGTGACAGAATATGGGTGTTTCACTGTGACATTACGTGCAACACCCAGTTTCTGTCACTGTGCAGGAGCCAGCACCACTCACACACTAGTCCCCGGGTACAGCCCCCAACCCCCGGGATACCCGCAGTAACAAAATGGTGATTCAGGCCACGCCCCTACCTATGAGACCATGCCTCCTTTTTACCATTGCGCTGCTTATCTGCGCGCACTGCATTACAATCTCCCTCGCCGCCTCTCTGGGTGTCACCAGTGATAGTGACACCTCTGCCATGCTTGTAGCAGCTGGTCCTAAGATCTACGCCTCCAGCCCTGAGTGTTTTCCCTTGTGACTTGTTGATCATCATAGCGAAGCAGATGCTTACAGAAAACTGCAGGGGCTTAGATTGAAAAGAAAAACATTGACGAACCCATCATTTCAGCGACAGGGTCTGCCACACGACTGACTGAAATGACTGGTTGGTTTGGGCCCCCACCAAAAAAGAATCAATCAATCTCTCCTTGCACAAACTGGCTCTACAGAGGCAAGATGTCCACCTCATCATCCTCCAATTCCTCACCCCTTTCACTGTGTACATCCCCCTCCTCACAGATTATTAATTCGTCCCCACTGGAATCCACCATCTCAGATCCCTGTGTACTTTCTGGAGGCAATTGCTGGTGAATGTCTCCACGGAGGAATTGATTATAATTAATTTTGATGATCATCATCTTCTCCACATTTTCTGGAAGTAACCTTGTACGCCGATTGCTGACAAGGTGAGCGGCCGCACTAAACACTCTTTCGGAGTACACACTGGAGGGAGGGCAACTTAGGTAGAATAAAGCCAGTTTGTGCAAGGGCCTCCAAATTGCCTCTTTTTCTCCACCATTCTTTCAAAGGTGACAGAATCATATGCAGTGACAGTAGACGACATGTCAGTAATCGTTGCCAGGTCCTTCAGTCTGGACCAGATGTCAGCACTCACTCCAGACTGCCCTGCATCACCGCCAGCGGGTGGGCTCGGAATTCTTAGCCTTTTCCTCGCACCCCCAGTTGCGGGAGAATGTGAAGGAGGAGCTGTTGACGGGTCACGTTCCGCTTGACTTGACAATTTTCTCACCAGCAGGTCTATGAACCTCTGCAGACTTGTGTCTGCCGGAAAGAGAGATACAATGTAGGTTTTAAATCTAGGATCGAGCACGGCGGCCAAAATGTAGTGCTCTGATTTCAACAGATTGAATCCTGGTTAAGCAAATTAAGGGCTCCATCCACAAGTCCCACATGCCTAGTTGAATCGCTCTGTTTTAGCTCCTCCTTCAATGTCTCCAGCTTCTTCTGCAAAAGCCTGATGAGGGGAATGACCTGACTCAGGCTGGCAGTGTCTGAACTGACTTCACGTGTGGAAAGTTCAAAGGGTTGCAGAACCTTGCACAACGTTGAAATCATTCTCCACTGCGCTTGAGTCAGGTGCATTCCCCCTCCTTTGCCTATATCGTGGGCAGATGTATAGGCTTGAATGGCCTTTTGCTGCTCCTCCATCCTCTGAAGCATATAGAGGGTTGAATTCCACCTCGTTACCACCTCTTGCTTCAGATGATGGCAGGGCAGGTTCAGGAATGTTTGGTGGTGCTCCAGTCTTCGGCACGCGGTGGCTGAAGGCAGAAAGTGGCCCGCAATTCTTCGGGCCACCGACAGCATCTCTTGCACGCCCCTGTCGTTTTTTAAATAATTCTGCACCACCAAGTTCAATGTATGTGCAAAACATGGGACGTGCTGGAATTTGCCCAGATGTAATGCACGCACAATATTGGTGGCGTTGTCCGATGTCACAAATCCCCAGGAGAGTTCAATTGGGGTAAGCCATTCTGCGATGATGTTCCTCAGTTTCCGTAAGAGGTTGTCAGCTGTGTGCCTCTTATGGAAAGCGGTGATACAAAGCGTAGCCTGCCTAGGAACGAGTTGGCAATTGCGAGATGCTGCTACTGGTGCCGCCGCTGCTGTTCTTGCTGCGGGAGGCAATACATCTACCCAGTGGGCTGTCACAGTCATATAGTCCTGAGTCTGCCCTGCTCCACTTAACCACAGACAAGTGGACATTGGGTACAACTGCATTTTTTAGGACACTGATGACTCTTTTTCTGAGGTCTGTGTACATTTTCGGTATCGCCTGCCTAGAGAAATGGAACCTAGAGGGTATTTGGTACCGGGGACACAGTACCTCAATCAAGTCTCTAGTTGCCTCTAAATTAACGATGGATACCGGAACCACGTTTCTCACCACCCAGACCTGAGTTATCCGCTTTGCAGCAGGATGACTGCTGTGATATTTCATCTTCCTCGCAAAGGACTGTTGGACAGTCAATTGCTTACTGGAAGAAGTACAAGTGGTCTTCCGACTTCCCCTCTGGGATGAAGATCGACTCCCAGCAGCAACAACAGCAGCGCCAGCAGCAGTAGGCGTTACACTCAAGGATGCATCGGAGGAATCCCAGGCAGGAGAGGACTCGTCAGACTTGCCAGTGACATGGCCTGCAGGACTATTGGCTCTCCTGTCTAAGGAGGAAATTGACACTGAGGGAGTTGGTGGTGTGGTTTGCAGGAGCTTGGTTACAAGAGGAAGGGATTTAGTGGTTAGTGGACTGCTTCCACTGTCATCCAAAGTTTTTGAACTTGTCACTGACTTATGATGAATGCGCTGCAGGTGACGTATAAGGGAGGATGTTCCGAGGTGGTTAACGTCCTTATCCCTACTTATTACAGCTTGACAAAGGCAACACACGGCTTGACACCTGTTGTCCGCATTTGTGTACAGGATGCATACCTTCATGTCCCCATTTATCCACCTCATCAGGCGTAACTCAGATTTGCGGTACAGGACTGTCATTGCCAATTTCAGACGTTGCTGTTTGGTCTCTCCATGGCCCTGAGAATTTTCACCAAGGTAATGGCGGAAATGATGGTGCTCCTGTGCAAGCAAGGTGTCACAATTATCCCGTACTTGGGCGATCTCATAAAAGCGAGATCAAGAGAGCAGTTGCTGAACAGCGTATCACTTTCACTGAAAGTGTTACAGCAACACGGCTGGATTCTCAATATCCCGAAGTCGCAATTGATTCCTACTACTCGTCTGTCTTTCTTGGGCATGATTCTGGACACAGACCAGAAGAGGGTTTATCTCCTGATAGAAAAGGCCCAGGAACTCATGACTCTTGTCATGAACCTATTGAAACCAAAACTTGTGTCAGTGCATCACTGCACTCGAGTCCTGGGAAAGATGGTGGCATCATACGAGGCCATTCCATTCGGCAGGTTCCATGCGAGGACTTTCCAATGGGACCTACTGGACAAGTGGTCCGGGTCACATTTACAGATGCATTGGTTGATCACCCTGTCCCCCAGGGTCAGGGTATCACTCTTGTGGTGGCTGCAGAGTGCTCACCTTCTCGAGGGACGCAGATTCAGCATTCAGGGCTGGATCCTGGTGACCACAGACGCAAGCCTCCAAGGTTGGGGAGCAGTCACACAGGGAAGAAATTTCCAAGGTCTTTGGTCAAGTCAAGAGACTTGTCTTCACATCAACATCCTGGAACTAAGGGCCATATACAATGCCCTACGTCAAGCGGAGACCTTACTTTGCGACCAACCGGTTCTGATCCAGTCAGACAACGTCACCGCAGTGGCTCATGTAAACCGCCAAGGCGGCACAAGAAGCAGAGTGGCGATGGCACAAGCCACCAGAATTCTTTGCTGGGTGGAGAATCACGCAAGCGCACTGTCAGCAGTGTTCATTCCGGGAGTGGACAACTGGGAAGCAGACATCCTCAGCAGACACGACCTACATCCGGGAGAGTGGGGACTTCATCAGGAAGTCTTTGCACAGATTACAAGTCGGTGGGAACTGCCACAGATAGACATGATGCCGTCCCGGCTCAACAAAAAGCTACAGAGGTATTGCGCAAGGTCAAGAGACCCTCAGGCAGTAGCTGTAGACGCCCTAGTGACACCGTGGGTGTTCCAGTCGGTCTATGTATTTCCTCCTCTTCCTCTCATACCCAAGGTGTTGAGGATAATAAGACAAAGAGGAGTGAGAACAATCCTCATTGTTCCGGATTGGCCACGGAGGACCTGGTATCCGGATCTGCAGGAAATGCTCACAGAAGATCTGTGGCCTCTCCCTCTAAGACAGGACCTGTTGCATCAGGGGCCCTGTCTGTTCCAAGACTTACCGCAGCTGCGTTTGACGGCATGGCTGTTGAATGCCGGATCCTAGCATTCCGGTTGAGGTCATCCCTACGCTGATAAAGGCTAGGAAGGATGTAACGTTAAAACATTACACCGTATATGGCGAAATTATGTTTCTTGGTGTGAGGCCAGGAATGCTCCTACGAAAGAATTCCATCTGGGCCGTTTCCTTCACTTCCTACAAACTGGAGTGAATTTGGGCCTAAAATTAGGCTCTATTAAGGTCCAGATTTCGGCCTTATCCATTTTCTTTCAAAAAGAATTGTCTTCTCTTCCAGAAGTTCAGACTTTTGTAAAAGGAGTGCTGCATATTCAGCCTCCTTTTGTGCCTCCGGTGGCACCTTGGGACCTTAACGTGGTGTTAAGTTTTCTAAAATTACACTGGTTTGAACCACTTAAAACAGTGGAGTTAAAATATCTCACATGGAAGGTGGTCATGTTATTAGCCTTGGCTTCGGCTAGGCGAGTGTCGGAATTAGCGGCTTTGTCACATAAAAGCCCATATTTGGTATTTCATGTGGATAGAGCGGAATTGCAGACCCGTCCTCAATTCCTACCAAAAGTGGTCTCATCTTTTCATATGAACCAACCTATTGTGGTGCCTGTGGCTACGCGTGACTTGGAGGATTCCGAGTTACTTGATGTGGTTAGGGCTTTGAAAATTTACGTGGCCAGGACGGCTAGAGTCAGGAAAACTGAAGCGCTGTTTGTCCTGTATGCAACCAACAATATTGGTGCCCCTGCTTCAAAGCAGGCAATTGCACGCCGTATTTGTAACACGATTCAGCAAGCGCATTCTATGGCTGGATTGCAGTTACTGAAATCGGTCAAGGCCCATTCCACGAGGAAAGTGGGCTCTTCTTGGGCGGCTGCCCGAGGGGTCTCGGCACTACAGCTGTGTCAAGCTGCTACTTGGTCGGGTTCACACACCTTTGCAAAATACTATAAGTTTGATAACCTGGCTGAGGAGGAACTCATGTTTGCTCAATCGGTGCTGCAGAGTCATCCGCACTCTCCCGCCCGTTTTGGAGCATTGGTATAATCCCCATGGTCCTTACGGAGTCCCCAGCATCCTCTAGGACGTTAGAGAAAATAAGATTTTAAACCTACTGGTAAATCTTTTTCTCGTAGTCCGTAGAGGATGCTGGGCGCCCGTCCCAAGTGCGGACTACTTCTGCAATACTTGTATATAGTTATTGCTTCAATAAGGGTTAGGTTATAGTTGCATCGGTCCTGCACTGATGCTATGTTGTTTTTTCATACTGATAACTGGGTAGTTTATCACAAGTTATACGGTGTGATTGGTGTGGCTGGTATGAATCTTGCCCTGGATTAACAAAATCCTTTCCTCATACTGTCCGTCTCCTCTGGGCACAGTTTCTCTAACTGTGGCATAGAGGGAGGAGCCAGTGCACACCCAGAACTAAAGTCTTTCTTAAAGTGCCCATGTCTCCTGTGGAGCCCGTCTATCCCCATGGTCCTTACGGAGTCCCCAGCATCCTCTACGGACTACGAGAAAAAGATTTACCGGTAGGTTTAAAATCTTATTTTCTACTTTATTCTTTTCTATCCTAGTTTATTACGACCAACTCTCATCCAAGGAGTTTGATATTCTACTACCTGCATGCAATTTAAATTGCTTAAATTGTTTATATGGTTGATTTGTCCTTCACAATCCATAATCTGCAACTTGGATGTACTTGTGTCATTGAAAATCTTATAATAAAAATGTATATACAGATACTCAACCTGTATATTGAAAAAAAAAAAGTTATAAGACATATGCATTCAATATTTGAAGAAACAAAATAAAATAAAGCTATCTATTGGGTTTCACTAACAAGCACATTGGAAGACTTGACTACTGTTAAAAGACATGCATTACATGGTATAGAGCCACAAACCACAATGTAGTAAAATAAAAACAAACTTACATGTGTATCAAACCTATGTGAGGCTTACATTGATAGTGCAAGATCAACACTCTATCAACTGTGCAAACTAGACTGCACATAAATGCCATAAAATTTATCTGAGATTTTAGTAAATAAGGCCCGTTGCTGTCCGGGTCACGCAGCCGTCACGGCCCGCCCCCATACGGTCCGGTCATGTCTGCGTTGTCCTGACTGTGCCCCCAAAATGGCGGCACAACGCCGCTGGCCCGACTCCTCCTGCCCAGTGACCGCCTCTGCCTGTCAATCAGGCAGAGGCGCTCACTGGGCAGAGACCTGATCTCCTGTTGTGTGAATATGCACAGCAGGGATCAGGTCTGAATTAGGCCCTATATACAGCTGTCAGTAAGGCAGGGATGTGCTGCTGCCAGTGAGGCAGGGATGTGCTGCTGGTAGTGAAGCAGTGATGTGCTGCTGTCAGCGAAGCAGTGCTGTGCTGCTGTCAGCGAGACAGGGATGTGCTGCTGTCAGCGAGGCAGGGATGTGCTGCTGTCAGCGAAGCAGGGATGTGCTGCTGTCAGCGAAGCAGGGATGTGCTGCTGTCAGCGAAGCAGGGATGTGCTGCTGTCAGCGAGGCAGGGATGTGCTGCTGTCAGCGAGGCAGAGATGTGCTGCTGTCAGCGAGGCAGGGATGTGCTGCTATAAGTGAGGTAGGGATGTGCTGCTGTCATTGAAGCAGGAATGTGCTGCTGCAGTGAGGCAGAGATATGCAGCCCACTATCTCCCTATCACCCCTGCCTGAGTCACACACTTTCCCTGTCACCCCTGCCTCAGTTACCCACTATCTCCCAGTCACCGCTGCCTCAGTCAACCACTATATCTGCGATCCCTGCCTCAGTCACCCACTATACCAGTCACCCCTGCTTTAGTCACCCACTGTCACCCTATCACCCCTGCTTCAGTCACCCACTATCCCTGTCAACCCTGCCTCAGTCACCCACTATCTCCCAGTCACCCCTGCCTCAGTCAGCCACTATCCCTGTCACCCCTGCCTCAGTCTCTTACTGTCCCTGTCACCCCTGCCACAGTCATCCACTATCTCCCTATCACCCCTGCCTTAGTCATTTATTATACCTGTCACCCACTTTCTTCCCATACTTACCCAACCCCTTCCTATCACCCCTCCCTCAGTAACCCACTATCTCCCTGTCACCCACTATCTCCCAGTCACCCCGGCCTCAGTCACCCACTATCTCCCACTCATACATGCTTCAGTCACCCACTATCTCCCAGTCATCCCTGCCTCAGTCACCTACTGACACCAGTGCAGACATTTCTGCTGCGGCCTCTCCACTCTCCAGCGTGAACGTCCTGACGACTGAGGAAATCCGCTTCCTAGTTGAGGACTCCGGGAATGAACACTGCCGATATTGCTGTCAGATGACTTTCTACCCAACTGAGGATTTTTGATACTTCCAGCTTTGCCATGCAGTTTCGAGTGCCGCCTTGATGATTTGTGCACACTACCGTGGTGGCGTTGTCAGATTGTACTTGAACAGGCTTGTTCTGTACTAGAGGCAGGGCCAGTGTCAATTAATTGAACACTGCCTGCAATTCCAGAATGTATATCAGGAGGAGAGATTCCTCCCTGGTCCACCGACCCTGTAGAAAGTGTTGCTCCAACACCATGGCCCAGCCCAAAAGACTGGCATCCATTGTCAGGAGGACACAGTTGGAGATCCAGAAGGGATGGCCCCTGCTCAACTGTTGGTCCTGTAGCCACCAGCTCAGTGTCAGACGAACCTCCGGAGTCAAGGAGATCATTTGAGACATCATCCGATGAGGCAGGCCGTCCCACTTGGAGAGGATTAACCTCTGCAGAGGGCGGTAATGAAATTGAGCGTACTCTACCATATCGAAAGCCGACACCATGAGGTCTAGTACTTGCATCGCCGTGTGTATCAACACTCTTGGGCGAGAGAGGACGATACTGTCCTGAATTTTCAGGACTTTCTCTGGAGACAGAAACAATTGTTGGCTGTGTGTGTCCAGCAGTGCCCCTAGGTGCACAATGTTCCGAGCAGGGACCAGCGAGGACTTTTTTCAGTTGATGAGCCACCCGTGGACTTTTAGGAATTGGACCGCCAGTTCCAGATAACTGTGGAGAACCTCTTGGGAGTTCACCAGGATCAGCAAGTCGTCCAGATTTGGCAGGATCCTGATTCTCTGATGGTGAAGGGTCGTCATCACGGCCATGACCTTGGTGAATATCCGAGGTGCCGTGGCCAAACCAGAAGGCAGGACTTGAAATCCAAAAACAAACCAGGCACAACACTGCTTAGCTTCCATCATCAGATGAGATTAGACCAGTGGCGTAACTACTGCCCCCGCAGTCCTCGCGGTGGCTTGGGGGCGAGGGGCTGCGGGGGCACCACTGATTTACAGCAGACTGACATGCGGACGAGCGTCCGCATGTCAGTCTGCAGTCTCCTTCCCTCCGCCGCTTTTTGGAGGGACACGGAGGGCACACAGCGCGCCTCCCTGTGTCCCTCCTGCTGCATCATCTCCGGCGACCGCGGGTCTAATAGGGGGAAGTGCCGTCCGTGAGCTCTAATTGGCTCACGAACCGGCACTTCCCCCTATTAGACCCGCGGCCGCCAGAGATGATGCAGCAGGAGGGACACAGGAGAGACGAGCTGTGCCCTCCGTGTCCCTCCAAAAAGCGACGGCGGGGGGGGGGGGGGGTAAATATCTGGCACTGGGGGCATATATGGCACGGGGGGGGGAGGAATATCTGGCACTGGGGCATTTCTGGCACTGGGGGGAATATCTGGCACTGGGGGCATATCTGTCACTGGGGGGGATATCTGGCACTGGGGCATATATGGCACTGGGGGGGGGGGGGTATCTGGCACTGGGGGCATATATGGCACGGGGGGCATATATGGCACTGGGGGGAATATCTGGCACTGGGGGCATATATGGCACTGGGGGGGAATATCTGGCACTGGGGGCATATGTGTACCTGGCACATGGGGGGGACGACTATATTTGGCACTGGGGCATGTAAGTACCTGGCACCGTGGGGGAATATCTGGCACTGGGGACATATGTAGCACTGGGAGCACAGCCCTAGCAACAAGGACTACCTCCTAGCAACGAGCATGACACCCAGTGCATGAAACATCTGGCAACGAGCATGACACCCAGTGCATGAAACACCTGGCAACGAGCATGACACCCAGTGCATGAAACCCCTGGCAACGAGCATGACACCCTGAGCATGAAAACCCCTGGCACCGTGCATGGAACCAAGAGCATGAAACCCCTGGCAACGAGCATGACACCCAGTGCATGAAACCCCTGACAACGAGCAGGTAATTGAAAAGTAATTAGAAGCCTTACTGTAGGACTTAATGTGTAATGGGCATTACGGTGTGTGGCATAATGTATCACGGACATTGCGGTGTGTGTCATAATGTGTCGCAGGCATTACGGTGTATGGTATACTATATCGCGGGCATTGTGATATGTGGTATAATGTCTCAGGGTCATTGCAGTGTGTGGCATAATGTATCACGGACATTGCGGTGTGTGTCATAATGTGTCAGGCATTACGGTGTGTGGTATACTATATCACGGGCATTGTGGTATGTGGTATAATGTCAGGGTCATTGCAGTGTGGCATAATACATAACGGGCATTGCGATGTGTGGCATAGGGTATAACGGGCAGGGCATTGCGGTATGTGTCACAGGCATTACGGTGTATGGTATACTATATCACGGGCATTGTGGTATAATGTCTCAAGGTCATTGCAGTGTGTGGCATAATGTGTCACAGGCATTGTATGTGCTATAATGTATCGGGCATTGCAGTGTGTGGCATAATGTATCACGGACATTGCGGTGTGTGTCATAATGTGTCACAGACATTGTATGTGCTATAATGTATCAGGGGCATTGCAGTGTGTAGCATAATGTATAACGGGCATTGCGATTCCTGTCATAATGTGTCACAGGCATTACGGTGTGTGGCATAATGTGTCACAGACATTACGGTGTGTGGCATAATGTGTCGGGGGCATTACAGTGTGTGCATATTGTGTCGTGTATTATTGTGTGCGGCATAATGTCTAAGGGCCATTGCAGTATGTGGCATAATGTATACTGGGCATTACTATAAGGAGGAAAAATGACAAATAATGTAAGGGGCATGAATCAGGATTATTTTTCTTTCCTGTGGTGGCCAACGTATGGGCGTGCAGGTTGCAAAACTGGGGTATAAGGTAGTCTTTTCCTGCAATGCCACGCCCCTTTATGCGAAACCACGCCCACTCCAACAAAACTACGCCCCTTTTTTGACGCGCGCGCCTTAGGCGAGCGCATATTTATCCCTTTCTTGCTCCCAATTATGGAGCATGAAGGGGGGGGGGGGGGGGGGCGCCGAAGAATTTTTTGGCTTGGGGGAGAAAAATTTCTAGTTACGCCACTGGATTGGACATATCCAGTGTGATGCGGCTGTAGATGATTTTTGCTGTTTCTAACTTCTACATCAATGAATAAGTTTCAAAATAGAATGCATCAAGAGAACGGTGTTGGTAGTATAAAACTACCTACAGCACCTGGTATTCCCAGGTGGTCTCACATCCAAGAACAAACCAGGCCTAAGATCAGGTGATATTGGGCATATACAGTGTGGTGTGGCTGTAGATGAGCTTAGTGGTTTCAGTTAGAGTTCTTCTACTTCTAACTACTCGTACATAAATGAATAAGCGGACGATTTATTAAACCTGGTGAAATGATAATTTGCATGGTGATAAAGTACCAGCCAATCAGCTCCTAATTGCCATGTCACAGGCTGGGTTTGAAAAATGACAGTTAGGAGCTGACTGGCTGGTACTTTATCACCTTGCACTTTATCAGTTCACCAGGCTTAATAGATCTGCCCCAATGTTTCAAAATGGAATGCATCAAGAGAACGGTGTTGGTATTGTAAAAATACACACAGCTCCTGGTATTTCCTGGTGGTCTCCCATCCAAGTACTAAAACCAGGACCAACACTGCTTAGCTTCCATGATCAGGAGAGATTGGGCAAATCCAGTGTGCTGTGGCTGTAGATGAGCTCGTGGTTTCTGTTAGAGCTCTTCTACTTCTAACTTCTGGTACATAAAAGAATATGTGTAAAAATTAAATGTACAGTACCAAGAAAAGGGTGTTGGTAGTTTAAAAACACCTAAAGAATCTGATAATACATGGATGGGAGACTGCTTGGTAGTAACAAAGTCCAATACTGCTTTGCTTCAAAGATCAAATGAGATTGGGCATATCCAGTGTGGTGTGGCTTTAGATAGGCTTTGTGGTTTCTGTTAGAGCTCTTCTACTTCTAACTACTGGTACATTAATGAATATGTATAAGGTTGTAGTTTATCCAATATCCCTTTACTACCTTACCTCCCCCCCCCTCCCCTCCCCTCCCCTCCTTATAGCTTCCTTTGTTCTCTCCTCCTCGTGTGTGCGTTATTTGTTTTCTCATACGTCCTAGAGGATGCTGGGATCACATTAAGAACCATGGGGTATAGACGGGATCCGCAGGAGACATGGGCACTTTAAGACTTTCAAAGGGTGTGAACTGTCTCCTCCCTCTATGCCCCTCCTCCAGACTCCAGTTTTAGAATTGTGCCCAGTGAGACTGGATGCACTACAGGGGAGCTCTACTGAGTTTCTCTGAAAAGACTTATGTTAGTTTTTCTTATTTTCAGGGAGGCTGCTGGCAACAGTCTCCCTGCTTCGTGGAACTTAGGGGAGAGAAGTATGACCAACTTCTAGTGAGTTCAATGGCTCTGCTTCTGGCTGACAGGACACCATTAGCTCCTGAGGGTGCTGATCGCTGGGTACGCCTAGATGCCCACTCCCGTAGCCTGCCATCACCCCCTTACAGAGCCAGAAGTCAGAAGACAGGCGAGTAGCAGAAGAACAGAAGACTTCTTCTCCAGTGACGGCATTCTGAGTTACCACGCAGCGAGCGGAATGCTGTGCGCCATGCTTCCACACACACACAGGCACTGCAGGGTGCAGGCATGTGGGTGGGTGGGGGGGGGCACCCTGGGCAGCATAAATTCCTCACAAAAGGCTGGCAAAAGTGGACATTAGTGCCTGGGCACTGTCCTTACCCCGCCAGCGTAATTAATTATTTGTTTCTGAGCGGGACAGAAGCGTGCCATTACAGCGGCGGGGCTTCTTCCTCACCTCACCAGCACATCTATAGAGCGTTACAAGTCTATCACTATAGAGTTTATTATTTCCCAGACTGTGTACTTTTGGCGCTGGGTTGTGAGCTGAAAAATCCTCTCTGTCCCTCTGACAGATTTACTGTAGGTCTATCCCCCATAAGCCGATGTGTCTGTGGGTACTTGGTACATGTGTGTCAACATGTCGGTGGCTGAATGTTTTTCCCAAGAGGAAACTATATTAGGAATGCAGACATATGATGGTGGCCCTGTTGGCACCAGCAATAACTGACTGGGTGAAAGTTTCAATAATATCAGAGTGAGGTTGGATAAATCTGTGTCCCAGACACAGACGTAGAGAATAGATGTGATGTTCATGGCTATGCTTCTTTTCCCTCAGGCCCGCAAAAATGTTACTACACACTGATACTGACTCGGATACTGATTCCTATGTCGACCATAATATTTCCTGATTAGATCCAATATTGGCAAGGAGCATTCAGTACATGATTGTGGATATTAAGGACATATTAACATCACTGAGGACCCTGCTGTTCCTGACAAAGGGGTCTATATGTATGTATATATAGATATATAATGAAAGCTGATGTAACGTTCCTCCATCTCTGTTTGAGAAAGTCTGGGCCAGCTCGACAAGATGGTTTCAAATCCCCAAAAGGTTTCCGATTGTTTATTCATTTCCTGCTGCGGACAGAATAAAGTGGGAGTCACCCCCTGTTCTGCACGGGGCCCTGTCACAAATCCAGCGGATCGTATGCAGGAAGCTACATTATTTCTAGTTATGTAACCACGGGTACATTACTTAGACCTGCCATTACATGCGCATGGGTGAGAAGTAGTATTCAAGAATTGGTCGAATACCTTGTCTTCCGATATAGATATCTTGGAGAGATGGGATACTCCTTACGTTGGATCATATCAAGGACACTGCAGCATACTTACGACTGCAAGGGATATAGGACTCTTGAGTTCACGGGCCAATTTCATGGCAGTCTCGGATAGGAGGGCATTGTGGATTCACCAAGGGAATGCTGATGCTGACTCCAAGAAGAAAGGGAGTCTCTTCCCTATGAAGGTGAAGCCTTGTTTGGCAACGGCCTAGTTAATTTGATCTCGGCAGCTCCCGCAGGTAAGTCAACCTTCTTGCCCTATGTTCCCTCTCAACGGATGAAGACGCATCATTGTCTAACGCAGTCATTTTGTCCCAATAGATATGCAAGAAGTTAAGATTCCCCTTTCTTTGCAGGTAGAGGAAGGAGAAGAGGGAAGAGGTCTGTAGCCTCTTCAAGATCGCAGGAGCAGAGATCGTCCTCTGCTTCTGCCAAATCCACTGCATGACGCTGGGGCTCTCTTGCAGGAGCCCACACCAGTGGGGGCACGTCTAAAACACTTCAGTCAGTTCTGGATTAATTTGGACCTGGACTCGTGGGTTTTACAAATAGTGTCACAAGGGTACAAACTGGGGTTTCAAGACGTTCCCCCTCACCGATTGTTCAAATCGGCCTTAGTCAGCAGGGAGAAGGTTTTTATTCAAGCCTCTTCGTGCTCCCGAAGCCGGACTGCTCAGTCAGACCAATCTTAAATCTGAAATCCCTCAATTTCTACCTAAAGAAATTCAATTTCAAGATGGAATCTCTCAGGGTAGGGATCTCCAGTCCGGAGGAAGGAGATTTCATGGTTTTGGTAGACATAAGGATGCCTAATTACATGTTCCCGTTTAGCCACTGCATCAAGCTACCTGAGGTTTGCAATTCAGGATTGTCATTACCAATTTCAGACGTTGCCATTTGGTCTGTCCACAGCTCCGAGGATTTTCACCAGGGTGATGGTGGAAATGATGGTTCTCCTTCGCAAGCAAGGAGTCACAATTATGCCGTACTTGGATGATCTCCTGATAAAGGCGAGATCCAGGGACCAGTTGGTGCAAAACATCTACTCTCCCTGACAGTTCTTCAACAACATGGTTGGCTCCTAAACTTGCCAAAATCGCAGTTGGTCCCAATGACGCGGTTGTTGTTTCTGGGAGTCATACTGGACACAGAAGAGGCTTTCTTCCAGTGGAAAGGCTATGGAGTTCCAGAGTCTGGTCAAACAAATTCTGAAACCAGCAAGAGTGTTAATCCATCAATGCATTCTGTTGCTGGGGAAGATGGTTGCGGCCTACGAGGCCATTCAGTTTGGCAGGTTCCATGCCAGAGTGTTCCAGTGGGACCTGTTGGACAAGTGGTCCGGATCCCACCTACACATGCACCGGAGGATAATCCTGTCTTCCAAGACCAGAATCTTACTCCATTGGTGGCTGCACAGTTCTCACCTCCTAGAGGGGCGATGGTTCGGGATCCAGGACTGGATCCTAGGGACCATGGATGCAACCCTCCGAGGCTGGGGAGCAGTCACACAGGGGGAAAACATCCAAGGAAGATGGTCAAGTCAGGAAAGTTTTCTCCACATAAATGTTCTGGAGTTAAGGGCCATTTAATAACTGCAGACACAGTACGCACTGGGACGGGTGCCCAGCATCCTCTACGGACTAAGAGAAAAGGATTTACCGGTAGGTATTAAAATCCTATTTTCTCTAACGTCCTAGAGGATGCTGGGGACTCCGTAAGGACCATGGGGATAGATAGGCTCCGCAGGAGACATGGGTACTTTAAGAAAGACTTTAGTTCTGGGTGTGCACTGGCTCCTCCCTCTATGCCCCTCCTCCAGACCTCAGTTTGATACTGTGCCCAGTGGAGACTGGGTGCTTTTCAGGAGCTCTCCTGAGCTTTCTGACAGAAAGTATTTTGTTAGGTTTTTAATTTTCAGGGAGCACTGCTGGCAACAGACTCCCTCATCGAGGGACTGAGGGGAGAGAAGCAGCCCTACTCTCTGAGTTGCAAGGTCCAGCTTCTTAGGCTACTGGACACCATTAGCTCCAGAGGGATTGGTACGCAGGATCTCACCCTCGCCGTCCGTCCCAGAGCCGCGCCTCCGTCCCCCTTGCAGAGCCGGAAGATAGAAGCCGGGTGAGTATGAGAAGAAAAGAAGACTTCAGAGGCGGCAGAAGACTTCATGATCTTCACTGAAGTAACGCACAGCACTGCAGCTGTGCGCCATTGCTCCCATACACCTCACACACTCCGGTCACTGTAAGGGTGCAGGGCGCAGGGGGGGGGGGGGGGGGGGGCACCCTGGGCAGCAATATAAACCTCTTTTTGGCAAAAATATAACACATATACAGCGGGGCACTGTATATATGTATGAGCCCCCGCCAATTTTACAGTTTAAGCGGGACAGAAGCCTGCCGCCTAGGGTGCGGGGCTTCTCCCTCAGCACTCACCAGCGCCATTTTTTCTTCACAGCACCGCTGAGAGGAAGCTCCCCGGACTCTCCCCTGCTTATACCACGGTAGACAAGAGAGTTGAAAAGAGGGGTGGGGGGGGCACATAATTCGCAAATTACATACAGCAGCACTACTGGGCAAACATTAAGTTACTGTTTTATTCCTGGGTTATATAGCGCTGGGGGGTGTGCTGGCATACTCTCTCTCTGTCTCTCCAAAGGGCCTTGTGGGGAAACTGTCTTCAGAAAAAGCATTCCCTGTGTGTGTGGTGTGTTGGTACACGTGTGTCGACATGTCTGAGGAAGAAGGCTATATTAGAGAGGAGCAGGAGCAAATGAATGTGGTGTCTCCGCCGACAGCTGATTGGATGGATATGTGGAATGTTTTAAATGCTAGTGTAAACTCATTGCACAAAAGATTAGACAAGGCTGAAGCTTTGGGACAGTCAGGGTCTCAACCCATGCCTGATCCTATGTTGCAGGGACTGTCAGGGTCTCATAAGCGCCCACTATCCCAGATTGTTGACACAGATACAGACACGGATTCTGACTCCAGTGTCGATTACGATGATGCAAAGTTACAGCCAAAATTGGCAAAATCCATTCGATATATGATTATGGCAATAAAAGATGTTTTGCACATCAGAGAGGAACCCCCTGTCCCTGACAAGAGGGTACATATGTACAAGGTGAAAAAGCCTGAGGTAACCTTTGAGGGGGTCACACGAGCTGAACGAGTTATGTGAAAAAGCTTGGGAATCTCCAGATAAAAGACTGCAGATTTCCAAAAGGATTCTTATGGCGTATCCTTTCCCATCAATGGATAGGTTACGATGGGAATCCTCCCCTAGGGTGGACAAAGCATTAACACGCTTATCCAAGAAGGTAGCCCTCCCGTCCCAGTATACGGCTACCCTCAAAGAGTCTGCTGACCGCAAACAGGAGATTACCCTGAAGTCCATTTATACACATTCAGGTACCTTACTCAGACCGGCAATTGCGTCGGCCTGGGTGTGTAGTGCTGTAGCGGCATGGACGGATACCTTATCTGAGGGGATGGATACCCTAGATAAGGATACTATTTTATTGACCCTGGGGCATATAAGAGATGCTGTCCTATATATGTGTGTATGCAAACTACAGGTGGTGCTGCAGGGCTCACACCCTTTTACTTGTCTTGTAGAGCAACTCTGGAGCTGTTTCTGGGTCCAGCTGCTGCAAGAAATCAGCTTGAATGCTTCAGGGGCTGGGGCATGGCCAACATGAGCCCACACTGATGGGGGGTGGGGGTGTATAAAGCGATTTAGGGGTCATCCAAGCGCAACCCCACAAAGGCCGCCATGCCCTGCGTGACCCTTTTCTCTTTTCATATGCAGACGAGGGTTGCAGCCAACTATGCCCACTGCTTGGATGACATCACTATATGCAAATCCATCTGCTGCAGGCCTTCCCCCAGGAATGCTTGCAGTAGTTGTTGCATTTGGTTTGTTGTTTGGGGGTGCTTCAGTATTAGGCAGCCTTCTGCCCTCCCACATTCGTCTGAAAATGTGTTCTCCCTGCAGTTGTTGTTCCCAGATGAGAGTTCCCTTGTGCTTCCTCAGTTGAATCTCCTTAACTTGACAGGGGTGTGCCCGAGCAGCCGCCCTCCACAGCCCTATCCCAACACATACTTATCTTGCATATGAGATCTCTTGATCATGAAGATAGTTCTCACAGGGTGAGGTTCATCCATTACATTTTAAAGTAGGAAGGTACAAATTACATATTCAAATTACATATATGTGCTGGATTCAAATGTTTTCCCTCCTTCCTTTCTCAATTGTGCCCATCAGCAGCTATTCTAATGTTGCTGCCAATGGGTGTGACGCATTCATTTCTTCTGTGGGGTACACTGGACTCCACAAGGATTCACATTGTATATGTACACCAGAGTAGGATCTTGATCTGAGGCACCAACAGGCTCAAAGCTTTTGACTGTTCCCAAGATGCTCAGCGCCCCCTCCTCTATAACCTCGCTTCCATGAACAGGGAGCTCAGTTTGTAGTTGGTGCCTTCAGTAGCAGGCCACTTAACAGGGGGCTGCCTCAGGCAGCCTATTCTTAGCTATTAATTTTGGCAAGAAAAGAAGAACTTTTTTTATAAGAATCTACAAGGGCTGCAGCAGGCTAGGTCTAATAGACCTCTTTACTGCAGCTCCATCACTCCCAGTGGCGCAGTATACTCCCGTGCCCCGGTTGCTGGGTCACTGCAGCGGAGGCTCCGGTTTCTTCCTAAGGTCAGTCACACACACACCGCCCTCCGGGATCACGAGGCCGCTGATGGGGGCGGGCCGTGTGCGCACTGGCGTGGACACTGATTACTGGGCAGCCGCTCCACTAGCCACCAGGGACAGTTAAGGAGCACAGCTCTGGGGTTTTTTCTCCTATATTAACCCCATTTTGTACTACCCGCAGTGCATTGTGATAGGTAATGGGGCCTGATTCAGGTTGGATCGCAATCCAACTGCAAAAACTGCTAAGAGCATACGCCTGCATTTTCTGCGGCACCCCGCAGATAATGCGATCACCTCTGCCTGTGAATCGGTGAAGGGGGGGGGGAGGGGGGTCAACAACACTCCATTTCCAAGTCGGAGATGGAGCGGTGCGGGGGCACGGTTTCAAAATGGGGTCGGCAACGGAGAAACAGGAGGCGTGGTCAGAGCAGCTGCATGACATCACATGGGCCGGACTCTGCCAGTGGAGCCCCAGCGTCATGAGGTAGATTTTGTAGAGGCCGGGGAGGACTTCTGTTCCTGGGAACTAGCTGTGTTGTGCAGCTTTATTCCTCTGCCCCTACCTCTGGCAAGAAAGGACGCACCTCGCACTTTCTTGTTTCTTTGTGACCGAAAGGACTGCATTTGATAATGCGGAGCGTTCTTATGCTGTGAGGGAACATAAGGTAAAAAATTTGATTTTCCAACTGTAGCTGTGCGTGTTAATGCTTTGTCCATCCTACGGGAGGATTTCCATCGTAACCTATCCGTTGATGAAAAAGGATACGCCATAAGAATCCTTTTGGAAATCTGCAGTCTTTTATCTGGAGATTCCCAAGCTTTTTCACATAACTCGTTCAGCTCGTGTGACCCCCTCAAAGGTTACCTCAGGCTTCTTTCCCTTGTACATATGTACCCTCTTGTCAGGGACAGGGGGTTCCTCTGTGATGTGCAAAACATCTTTTATTGCCATAATCATATATCGAATGGATTTTGCCAATTTTGGCTGTAACTTTGCATCATCGTAATCGACACTGGAGTCAGAATCCGTGTCGGTATCTGTGTCAACAATCTGGGATAGTGGGCGCTTATGAGACCCTGACAGTCCCTGCAACATAGGATCAGGCATGGGTTGAGTCCCTGACTGTCCCAAAGCTTCAGCCTTGTCTAATCTTTTGTACAATGAGTTTACACTAGCATTTAAAACATTCCACATATCCATCCAATCAGGTGTCAGCGGAGACACCACATTCATTTGCTCCCGCTCCTCTCTAATATAGCCTTCTTCCTCAGACATGTCGACACACGTGTACCGACACACCACACACACAGGGAATACTTTTTCTGAAGACAGTTTCCCCACAAGGCCCTTTGGAGAGACAGAGAGAGAGTATGCCAGCACACTCCCCAGCGCTATATAACCCAGGAATAACACAGTAACTTAATGTTTGTCCAGTAGCGCTGCTGTATGTAATTTGCGCCGAATTATGTGCCCCCCCTCTCTTTTCAACCCTCTTCTCTACCGTGGTATAAGCAGGGGAGAGTCCGGGGAGCTTCCTCTCAGCGGTGCTGTGGAGAAAAAATGGCGCTGGTGAGTGCTGAGGGAGAAGCCCCGCCCCCTCGGCGGCGGGCTTCTGTCCCGCTTAAACTGTAAAATTGGTGGGGGCTCATACATATATACAGTGCCCAGCTGTATATATGTTATATTTTTGCCAAAAAGAGGTTTATATTGCTGCCCAGGGCGCCCCCCCTGCGCCCTGCACCCTTATAGTGACCGGAGTATGTGAGGTGTATGGGAGCAATGGCGCACAGCTGCAGTGCTGTACGCTACCTCAGTGAAGATCATGAACTCTGTGGAGCCCGTCTATCCCCATGGTCCTTACGGAGTCCCCAGCATCCTCTAGGCCGTTAGAGAAACTAGGATTTTAATACCTACCGGTAAATCCTTTTCTCTTAGTCTGTTGAGGATGCTGGGCACCCGTCCCAGTGTGTACTGTGTCTGCAGTTATTAAATGGCCCTTAACTCCAGAACATTTATGTGGAGACAACCTTCCTGACTTGACCATCTTCCTTGGACGTTTTCCCCCTGTGTGACTGCTCCCCAGCCTCGGAGGGTTGCATCTGTGGTCCCTAGGATCCAGTCCTGGATCCCGAACCATCGCCCCTCAAGGAGGTGAGAACTGTGCAGCCACCAATGGAGTGAGATTCTGGTCTTGGAAGACAGGATTATCCTCCGGTGCATGTGTAGGTGGGATCCGGACCAATTGTCCAACAGGTCCCACTGGAACACTCTGGCATGGAACCTGCCAAACTGAATGGCCTCGTAGGCCACAACCATCTTCCCCAGCAACTGAATGCATTGATGGATTAACACTCTTGCTGGTTTCAGAATTTGTTTGACCAGACTCTGGATCTCCATAGCCTTTCCACTGGAAGAAAACCTCTTCTGTGTCCAGTATGTGTTATGATTCCAGCACTCTGGTCAGAGAAGATCTTATGGCAAGGACCGGAGCACTGGAACGGAATGCTGGGGAAGGGAGCAGGACAGGAAAATAGCCCCTTGCGCCCTAACTCTGTTGTCTCACCCGTGTTGTCAGAAATCCCCTGCGAGACTATGGTTTCTTGAGCCCTTGGCAGCCGCGTTTGAAGGGCGGATCATGTCTGCCCAACTTCGATGCCCCCCGGTCTTAA